>NC_063178.1:7469826-7634776 GCF_023159225.1 Perognathus longimembris pacificus
TGTATCTCTCTGTCCATCTCTCTATGTATCTATCTATCTACCTATTTATCTAAGTATCTATTTATCTAACTGTCTATCAACCTATCTACTATCTATCTATCTTCTAACTATCTATCTATCTAACTATATCTATCTGCCTATCTTTCTATCTATCTATATCTATATATGTAACAATCTATCTAACTATGTATGTATATATCAATCTTTCTACCTATCTATCAATCTATCTACATATTTATCTATCATTCTATCTATATATACCTATGTATGTATGTATCTATCCATCTATCTGTCTATGTATATCTATGTAGGTAACAATCTATCTATTTATCTACCTGTATAACTATGTATGTATGTATGTATGTATGTATGTATGTATGTATGTGTCTATCTATCTATCTATATTTTGATCTATCGATCTATCTATCCGTCTATCTAGGGTGACCCATAGAGACTCCAGGATTCAGAGCAGCACATCCCCCACTCCCCACCCCCACCCGGACACAGCCGGGTGGTTATTCCCTGACAAGCACACGGGGCTCCCACACCCGCGTCAGCCAGAGAGGAACGCATGTGACCACACAAGCAGGGAGACACGGAAAGAAGTCAGCCTGGGATATAGAATCCTACAGTTACCCTGATGGGGATAGCAAACGCATACGTATCCCTTCTGCTCAAGGCCCCCCGGAATCGGCCTCCGCAACCCCCAAAAACGAACGAAACAGAGGAAGGAAGAAAGGAAAAGAAAGGAAAGCATCCCCCATAGCTGAGAGCCAAACCTTGCTGTGTTGGGGGAGGTGGTGACTCTCTGGCGCCACCCAGTGGCCTTGTGCCTGCATGACTTCTGACCAGCAGATGGGCCTTAGAGGAGATGACATCTCTACTGCCACCCTGTGGACGACAGAGGAATTGCACCCCAGCACCACTCTGCAGGCATTCTTCTCTGTCTCTCTCTCTTTCTTTATCTCTCTCTGTCAATCCAGGCAGCTGTTGGGGCATCAACTCTGGGTCTGAGTGTGCCTGGGAGCCTGTGGGATGTGGAGTTTGTGCCCTACCACATCTCACATTTGCTTTTTTGGGGAAACACTCTCTGGAGGCCAGGTTTTCATGGACGTTCCCACCAGGGCTCAGCATCTCACCTCCCAAACTGACATCTCAGCTTGCTGAAGGCTCAGTCTCAGAGCCCTGTGCTGATGGGCGTCGGATAAAATGGCTCAGAAATCATGTTGTCAGGTTCCCTTGTCCCCTGGTTGGCAGGAGAGATCTCTGTTTCCATGCTTCCAACCTGCTGGCAGGATGTCTTGCACAGCAAACTCCACTGGGTGTCAGCAGAGAGCTACAGAAAGCAATCAATTCCTCTCTTGGCCACAGGGTGGCAGTATAGATCTCTGCTTCCAGAATCCCAACCTCCAGGAAGTTAAGCCCAGGAAACCCTGCTGAAAAGCACTGGGGAGGTGGCCTAGTGGTAGAGCGCTCACCTCGCGTGCATGCAGCCCTGGGTTTGATTCCCGCGTCAGGAGAATCATGGAACTTCATACTCTGTGTCACAGAGAATGAACATGGTAGATTTGGAATGTTGCCAAAGAGGCTCAAACCACCAGGAGCTCAGGATGCAGGGAATGCTGGCATTTCCCTTTCTTTTTTTTCTGTTTGCCAGTCCTGGGGCTTGAACTCAGGGCCTGAGCACTGTCCCAGGCTTCTTTTGCTCAAGGTTAGCACTCTGCCACTTGAGCCACAGCGCCATGCCATTCGTTTTCTGTGTATGTTGGGCTGGGGAATTGAACCCAGGGCTTCAAGCATGCGAGGCCAACTCTGTACCACTAGGCCACATTCCCAGCCTCTCCCAGTGGGATTTTCCGGGCTTTACTTCCTGGCTTGAGCTTGGAATTCTGGGAACAGAGATCTCTACTGCCACCCTGTGGTCAAGGGAGGAATTGTGCTTCTTTGTATAGATCTCTAGCCCCACCCACTGAACATTTTAGGGCATAACTTCAGCTACTGGTTTGGAATTCTGGGAAATGAGGTCTCTACTGCCACCTTGTGGGCAAGAGGGACATTTGCTGCTTTCAGTAGATGTCTGCTGCCACCCAGTGGAGAATAAGGACATAGCATCTGAAGACAAGGTAGGTATTCTAGGAAATGTGCTCTCTGCTGCCACCTTGTGGACAGGAGAGGAAGTACTCCCTAGAGCTTGGGGATGGCGTGCCACAGACCTTCATTATTAAAGCTTTCTGAGCAAAACTGAGACGTGCCAACATGGAGATCCAAACCTGCCACAGTAGCCAGAATTATAATCGCACTGGCAGGATGTCATGCACACAGAATTCCACTGGGTGGCTCGAGAGATCAATGAAAGCAGCGCAATTCCTCCCTTGTCCACTGGGTGGCAGCAGAGATCTGTTTCCATATTCCAACCTGCTGGCAGGATGTCATTCCCACCAATCTCCACTGGGTGGAGCTAGAGTGCTACTGTAATATAGCAAAATTCTGCTCTATCTATCTATCTATCTATCTAATAATCTATGTATCTATCGAATTATCTAAATATTGAATATCTATGTCACTATCAAACTATCTATGTCTCTACCTATGTATCTATCTATGTAACTAACCATATGTCTATCTTTCTATCTATCAATCTTTCTATGTAACTATCTAGCTATCTATGTAACTATCTGTCTAACTTTCTATATAACTTTCCATGTATCCAATTATCTATCAATTTGTCTATTTATGTAACTATCTACCTGTCTATGTAACAATCTTTCTATGTAAGTATCTACCTATCTCTCTCTCTCTCTCTCTATCTATCTATCTATCTGACTATGTAGCTAATTCTCAATGTATCTATGTAACTATCTACCTAACTAATTATCTATCTAACAATCTATGTAACTATCTATTTATCTACAATCTATCTATGTATCTATCTATCCATGTAACTATTTAACTAACTATCTACCTACCTATCTACCTACTTATCTATCAGGATGTCATGCACACCAAACTCCACTGGGTGGCACCAGATAGCTACAAAAAGCAGTCAATTCCCCTCCATGCTACACGGTGGCAGTAGAGATCTCTGCTTCCAGAATCCCAACCTCCAGGCAGGATGTTAAGCCCAGGAAACCCTGCTGAGAAGCACTGGGGTGGTGGCCTAGCAGTAGAGCACTCACCTCGCATGCTCACAGCCCCAGGTTTGATTCCTGGGTCTGGGAATCATGGTTCTTCATTCTGTGGGTGGTGGAGAACCAACATGGTAGCCTTGGCATGGTAGAGGCTCAAACCACCAGGAGCACAGGAATCGGGGAATGATGGTATTTCCTTTCTTTTTTTTTTTCTGTTTGCCTGTCCTGGTGCTTGAACTCAGCACCTGAGCGCTGTCCCTGACTTCTTTTGGCTCAAAGCTAGCACTCTGCCACTTTAGCCACAGCGCCACTCCCTTCATTTTCTGTGTATGTCGGGCTGGGGAATCAAGCCCAGGGCTACATGCATGCGAGGCCAAAACTGTACCACTAGGCCACTTTCCCAGCCTCTCGCAGTGGGAATTTCTGTGCTTAACTTCCTGGCTGGAGCTTGGAATTCTGGGAACAGAGATCTCTACTGCCATCCTGTGGGCATGGGAGGAATTGCCTAAGTTTCAAAGTAACTCTCTGGCGTCACCCAGTGGAATTTTGTGCGCATGGCATCCTGCCAGCCGATTGGAATTCTGGGAACAGAGATCACTACTGCACCCTGTGGACAAGAGAGGAATTGTGTTCCTTTGCATAGATCTCTAGCCTCACCCACTGGACGTTTTAGGGCATAACTTCAGCTACTGGTTTGGAATTCTGGGAATCCTCGCATGCATGCAACCCTGGGTTCCATTCCCGGGTAGGGGAAATCATGGTTCTTCATTTTCTGTGTATCGAGGGCTGAGAAATCAAACCCAGGGCTTCATGCATCTATGTCTCTATCTATCTATCAATCTATCTATCTACCTATCTACCTATCTATGTAACTATCTATATTCCTGTATAAATATCTATCTATGTATCTATTTAACTATCGATCTAACTATGTATCTTTCTACCTATCTATGTAACTATCTTTCTATCTAACTAACTAAATATCGATCTATCTATCGAAATACTTATCGATTTATCTAATGATCTATCTGACCATCTCCCTACCTATCTATCTTCTATCTAAGTACCTATCTATCTATGTAACTGTCTATCTATGTAACTACCTATCTAACTATCTACCTACCTATCTATGTATCTATTTAACTGTTTATGTTATCTATCTATCTACCTAACTATCTAACTAAATATCTATGTGACTATTTATTTAACTATGTATCTACCTATCTACATATCTATCTACCTATATACGTATCTATGTACCTATCTCAGTTTCTATGTTTCTATGTATCTATGTATCTATCTATCCATTAAACTATCTTATTCACTATCTATCTACCTACCTACCTATCTAAATAACTATCTATCTGACTATCTATTTAACTATCTAATTACCAATCGATCTATCTATCTATCTATCTGCATAAATATCTATCTATGGTTCTATATATCTCTCTCTGTCTAACTCTCTCTCTCTCTGTATGTATCTACCTACCTATCGATCTATCTTCTATCTAATTATCTATGTATCTATGTATCTATCAATCTATCGATCTCTATCTATCTAACTATTCACATTATTAACTATCTATCTATGTGACAATCTATTTAATATCTATCTACCTATCTATGTATCTAACTATGTGTGTATCTATCTATCTGTCTGTCTCCTTATCTATGTAAATATCTATGGCTCTATCTATCTATTTCTCTGTCTATCACTCTATAGATTTATCTATCTATTTTTCTATCTATCGATCTACATATCTATTTTCTAACTATCTATCTATATCTATATATGTAACTACCTAATCTATCTATGTATCTATGTATCTATCTGGGGTGACCTATAGTGCTGCACACTGGACAGTGAGTGGGGCCCTCCTGGCAGGTGCCTTGCCATCCCCATGCACAGAACAATCCAGAACACCAGAGAAGAATCCTGCACCAGCTGCACCCAACCAACCAGAGCCTCAGCATGGTGGATTCAGCGTCTCTGCTGGGAGTGGAGATCTCTGCTGCCATCCTGTGGCCGAGGGAGGAATTGCGTAAGTCTGAAAGTAACTCTCTGGCGCCACCCAGTGAAATGTGGTGCACATGGCATCCTGCCAGCCAATTCGAATTCTAGGAACATAGATCACTACTGCAACCCTGTGGTCAAGGGAGGAATTGTGCCACTTTGCATAGATCTCTAGCCCCACCCAGTGGATATTCAAGGCATAACATCCTGCAACGCTTTTGGAATTCTGGGAAATGAGATCTCTGCTGCCACCTTGTGGGTGAGAAGGAAATCTTTTGCTTTCAGTAGATCTTTGCTGCCACCCAGTGGAGAATAAGGACATAGCATCCTGGGACATTGCTTTCAGTACATCTCTGCTGCCACCCAGTGGAGAATAAATACATAGAATCCTAAGGCAAGCTAGGCATTCTGGGAAATGGGCTCTCTGCTGCCAACTGGTGGACAGGACAGGAAGTACTCCCTATCGCTTAGGTGTGGTGTGCCACCCAACTTCATCATGAATGCTTTCTGAGCAACACTAAGACTTGCCAGCATGGAGATCCAAAGCTGTCACAGTTCTGAGAATTATCACCCCACTGGTAGGATGTCATACACACAGAATTCCACTGGATGGCGCCAGAGACCAATGAAAGCAGCACAATTCCTCCCCTGTCCACGGGGTGGCAGCAGAGACCTCTGTTTCCATTACCCCAACCTGCTGACAGGATCATGCACACCAAACTCCACTGGGTGGAGCTAGAAATCTACTGAAATATAGCTCAATTCTGCTCCTGTCTGTCTATCTATCTAATTATCTATGGATCTATGTATCTATCTAATTATCTATCTAACCATTGAATATCTAACTATCGATGTCACTATCTATCTATCAAACTAACTATCTCTGTCTCTCTATCTATGTATCTAACTATGTATGTAACTAACCATCTGTCTATCTATCTATCTATCTATCTATCTATCTATCTATCTATCTATCTATGTAAATATCTATCTATCTATCTTGCTATGTATCTATCTAGCTAACTACGTAACTATCTACCTGTCTAACTGTCTATATAACTTTCCATGTATCCAATTATCTATCTATCAATTTGTCTATTTACGTAACTATCTACCTGTCTATGTAACTATCTTTCTATGTAAGTATCTATCTATGTAACTATGTATCTAACTAATTCTCAATGTATCTATGTAACTATCTAACTATCTAACAATCTATGTATCTATGTATCTATGTATCTATCTATCTATCTATCTATCTATCTATCTACTATCTATCTATGTATCTATTTATCCATGTAACTATCTATTTAACTATCTACCTACCTTTCTAACAGGATGTCATGCGCAGTAAACTCCACTGGGTGGCACCAGAGAGCTACAGAAAGCAGTCAATTCCCCTCTTTGCCACACGGTGGCAGTAGAGATCTCTGATCTCTACCTCCAGGCAAGAAGTTATGCCTGGGAAACTCTGCACTGGGTCGGTGGCCTAGCAGTAGAGCCCTCGCCTTGCACGCATGCATCCCCAGGTTCAATTCCCAGATCAGGGAATCAGGTTCTTCCTTCTCTGTGTGTGGAGAACCAACATGGAAGCCCTGGCATGCCACCATAGACAGGCTCAAATCACCAGGAGCACAGGAAGCAGAGAATGTTGGCATTTTCTTTCTTTTTTTTTTTTTTCTGTTTGCCAGTCCTGGGGCTTGAACTCAGGGCCGGAGTACTGTCCCTGGCTTCTTTGGCTCAAGGCTAGCACTCTGCCACTTGAGCTACAGCGCCACTCTCTTCATTTTCTGTGTATGTTCGGCTGGGGAATCAAACACAGGGCTTCATGCATGTGAGGCCAGCACTGTACCACTAGGCCACATTCCCAGCCTCTCCCAGTGGGATTTTCTGTGATTACCTGCCTGCCTGGAGCATGGAATTCTGGGAATGGGGATCTCTACTGCCATCCTGTGGGCAAGGGAGGAATTGTGCTCCTTTGCATAGATCTCTACATGTATGTATGTATGTATGTATGTATGTATGTATGTATGTATAAATCTATGTAACTATCTATCTAATTATCTATCTAACAATCTATGTAAAAATCTATCTATCTATCTAAGTATCAGAATAACTATCTTTCTAGGTATCTATCTGTCTATCTTTGTAACTACCTATCTAACTAAGTATCTACCTCGCTATGTAACTATCTATCTGGCTATCTATCTAGCGATCTAGCTAACTATCTAACTAACTCTCTAACCAATTAACTAACTGTCTATGTAATTATCTACCTATCTATTTATTTATGTAACTATCTACCTATCTATGTAACTATCTTGGTGTGTATCTAACTATCTACCTATCTAGCTACCTATCTATCTACCTAACATTCTATCTAATTATGTATCAAACTAACATTCAATGTATCTATGTATCTATCTATGTACCTATCTATGCATGCATGTATGTATGTATCTATCTATCTATCTTTCTAACTAATTATCAATGTATCTATCTATCTATTAAATTATCTATCTATCTAAAAATCTATCTATGTAACTCTCTATCTATCTACCTACCTATCAGAATGAAATTCTATCTAACTATCTATCTATCTGTCTATCTATCTATCTATCTATCTATCTATCTATCTATCTATCTATCTATCTTTCTAGGTACATATCTGTCTAACTATGTAACTATCTATCTAAGTATCTATCTATCTATGTAACTGTCTATCTTGCTATCTATCTAGCTATCTAGCTAACTATCAATCTAACTATATAACTATCTATTCAACTATCTACCTGTCTATGTAACTAAATATCTATCTATTTCTGTAACTGTCTATATAATTATCTTTTTATGTAACCATCTATCTAACTCTCTACCTATCTATCTACCTACCTATCTATCAATCTAACTTTCTACTTAACTGTGTATCTAACAAAATCTCAATGTATCAATGTATCTATGTATGTACGTATGTATGCATGCATGCATGTATGTATGTATGTATGTATGTATCCATCTATGTATGAATGTATGTATGTATCTATGTATCTACATATATACCTATCAGAATAACTGTCTATCTATCTAACTAGCAATCTTTCTAGGTATCTATCTATCTGTCTAACTATGTAACTATCCATATAACTAATCTATCGAAGTAAATATCTATCTAGCTATCTAAATCTCTATCCAATTATTGATCTGTCTATGTAACTATCTCTCTATCCATCTATCTATTTCTGTAAGTATCTACCTGTCTATGTAACTCTGTTTGCATGTAACTATCTATCTAACTATCTACCTATTATCTACTTACCTGTCTATATATCTATCTAACTTTCTAATTATGTATCTAACTCAATCTCAATGTAGATACATCCAAGTGTGTGGTGGAATGCAGATACTTGAGACAGTGAGGGGTTTTGTTTTGCTTTTTCCCTGTGAAGTGGGAATCCAGTGTTTTTTTTTAAAACTCCCAGTGAAAGTACCATCGGCCTCTTCAATCTCCCAAAGGATGCCAACCCTGAGCACAACAGGCCCCACCAATGCTGTTGTTCTTCTAATGATAGCCACCCCAGAAGTTAGCCAAGAGTACTGGCTCTGTGATTTCAGAGGGAGCCATACAGGAACATCAAGTGAATCATTTTTCTTCCCTGCCACCTTCTCCATTTTCTCAGGATGCTTTTAAGTGAGTGTAAATTACACTGGCCAGCAGCTGATGATTGCTTTGCACACGGCCAGGAAGGAATGGGGAGAGGGGCCTTCCCGTCTCCTTTTTTTCCCCAGGATCTCTTCTTCATCCCACTCTCCAAATTCCTCCCCCGCTTCCTAATTACAGAATTGAGCTTCTGCATTGCAAAAGCAAGCCCCGAAATATGCTTAGAGGATGGAACAAGGTCAGAGAGGTGGGGGGGAGATACCCAGGGTGGCCTGTAGGGTAAGTAGTCATCTCAGTGCTCAGCGGAGGACTGAACAAAGCATGCCTACAAGTGCTTCATTGTTAGCTTCGCTATTAGTGTTATTGTCATTGTTTCTAGTTAGGTGATGGACAAGCATTACCGCCACTAGGAAAGGCAGTGCTGAAAAGAGCATGCCCCCAGAACGCAGCAAACTCAGCATTGAATTCCAGGCTCTGTTACTGATTAATGGATGATTCAGTAGATTTCTTTGAGCTTTCTTTTTCTTTTTTTTTCTCCCCTCTGTCTTTCTTTCTCTCCCTTTCTCTCCCTCCCTCCTTTACCCATCCTCTCTTCTCTCCCTCCCTCCATTCCTACCTTTCACCCACCCCCACCCCTTCCTTCCTTTATTCCTTACTTCCTTCTTCATTGGGCATTGAATTCAGGGCCTGGTATTTGTCAGGCAGTGTCTCTAGCACTTGAGCCACAAGCCCAGACCTTTAGTTTATTTTTCAGATAGGATCCTGTGCTTTGTCCCTGGGCCTCTGAATTCAGTCTTTTACCTCTGTCTCTCAAGTAGCTGAAGCAATGGGTATATGCCACCATGCCTTGTTTAAACCTTTTGCCTGGGTTGGTCTTGGACCACAATCCTCTGTTTCCACTTCTCAAGTAGCTGAGATTACAAGTATGTTCTACCACATTCAAGCCCAGCTTTCTGAACCGTGAAGTGAGGATGAGAGGTAAATCTACCTTGTGAGGTTGCTCTAAGGATTGCTAAGGGCTCTAGGGAGATATTATGTTCTCAAAAAATTAATTACTCCAGTGTAGCTAATTAAATGGGAAAGAAAATGGCAATTCTGGTTTGTTTGTTTTTTTCAGGATTCAAGTTGAGCATGTTTTATAACAGAACTCCCCATTTGCCGAATTGTTGGTATCTGAGAAACACCACGTATTTTTATGAACATCATTCTTCTCAATGCTCCTGTATTTGCTCAATGAAGAGATAAAGGGTCATAGACTAAAAATTAACAAATAAAATCTGATGTTCTCCAACCATTATATCCCTTGCTCAAATCTCAAGCTAATATCCCTAGAAAAAAGAAACCTACATGCACCTTGCCAAGGCTTATAAAAACCATACAGTAGTGACAAAAAGTTTCCAAGCAAGAAATTTCCCCATAACCCAAATTATTTGTGAGGCTTTCTTCTTTTTAAAGCAGAAAATATGTTCCTTGCTTGAACCAATTTCCATGTTAAACGTCTGCCTTCATCACTCATTTTTATTAGCAGTCTAAACACAGGCTGTTTCAATGAAGGCCATTTATAGCAGACAATAAAATGGATTCATTACTCATTTTCCTCTTATTATCTTTCAATTGCTGGAGCTCTCAATGCTGTTTAAAGTGGACATTAGGCCCCAGTAGTCAGGACATTAGAGGATGCAATTGATGATAATACTTAACACCCTCAAACACATGGACAAGGAACTGTTCTTCCCCCAAATCCTTGAGCGCATGCTGCTTCTCATCACATTTTCATCTCATTATGCTCTCATTTTTCATAGGAAGTCCTTCCTTTCTTGTACTTACAATGTCTCCCTCTAAGTTTTCAATTGTTACATGCTCCCTTCAATCAATCTAAACAATTCCCCTCCCCCAACAGAGTACTCATGTAATTAAGTATAATTTCTGTAGCAACAAATAAGCTGACAACCACCATTAAAAAAACCTTTAGAAGATTGAGTTACAGTGCTGTGTTCTAGTGATACCGTTTTGAGCTGACCATGAGTGATTCTGTCATAATCCAACAAGAGATCATAGTCCCAAACTGTATGTTAACATTTAGTCCAAGGATTATGATGAACTCTTCTGAAAGGCCTCTAATTTTTTTGGGTGGATCCATCGCCTTCATCATAACATTATTTTGATCCTTTGATATAACTTGCTAACGTTGGAATTCATGAGTTTCAGAAAAATAGTCTTAAGGGGAAAAAAAGTCACATTGGCTTTGGTAACTCAAGTTAATGTCAATTCATTTATTGACAACACTTTACATTTTTATTTATAATAAACGTTACATTTTCTCTGAAACTCCCAGCCATTTATAAATCTCATGTTTCCTACATATGGATTATGGTCCTGGCATTTGAATTCTGCATCTATGGCTCATCATCTAAGACCCTCACTGAATCATGTTTTTTTACTTTTATTTTATTGGCTGCATGAATATAATAATACATTTTTCCAAATTGTTGCAAGATACAAGAAAGAATGTCTGTAACATACTTTTCAGCTAGCATATTTGACGTTGCATAAAGATCAGCTCCTGGCTATACCCACTGCCTGCTGTGGGACACTACATGGCTGGGATTGAACCTAGGGACTCGTAATAAGCTAAGCTCATGATCTACCACTGAGCTACATCTCTGGCTTCGTGCTGGGCATTTTCATGTGCTGTCTCCATCATCTTCAACACACTCCCTATGGTCAGTGTTGTTGCAGGTATGAAAATAGTGAAAAGGAGTCACTAAGGTATTTCAGAAGTGGGTTTGTTGCCCACATGTGCTCATCTTCAGTGCCTTGGGTCTTTCCAGGACACCATGGTATAGGCAGCAGCTTAAACTCAAGTTCTGAGAGGAGAGTGCTTGAGTTCCGCAGACCTTAGGACCTAGGTCATATATCTCAGCTCATTTCCCAATGAAGTCGGTGCTGGAACATTGATGGAAATGATTCCGTGTGAGAACTGCGGCAAGTCATCCTGTTAGGTCAGCTTCAGTCAACCTTAATGCTTCTCTTTCACAAGAGGCTTAGAAAACATGGGGGTTTAAAATTGTTACGTTTTCACATCCATTCCCTTCAAAGGCTAGCTTCCTGAATCCCCAAACTAACCTTGCTTTAATTTCTACCCTTGAATTAGTAATTATGGACAAAGCCACTTAGGGAAATTCTAAATGCACACAGATAAACATCAGGTCACGTTGAATAGAAGGGACCTCTGGCAGCCTTCCTCTACAAATATCACTGTCTTCATGACTCATCATTGGAAAGCAATAAAATTGGGTCAAATGGATTTTTAGCAGCTTTATTATGAGCATCTCTTCTTCTCTGCTGACTGGGAAACAGGGAGGGAGAGTGGAAAGAAGAATCGGAAAAGTCTACCCTCAGCTCCAGATGAGATTCTTTGGCATAATTGCCTTTCACTCTCCCAACTGCCTAACCCACTGACGTCTTTTGAAGCCACTGCATTGGTTCAAGTAACATCATATCCTTCTCTTTCCTTGTGTATCTGCTTGGATCCAAAATTTTAGATCAAAGATTTGATATATACGTTTGTCTTCCAGCTATATAGTGGGCTCTTTTTCAGCTTGGTCAACTCACCCTTCTCTTGTCTCAAGTTCCATTCTTTTTTTTTTTTTTTTTGGCCAGTCCTGGGCCTTGGACTCAGTGCCTGAGCACTGTCCCTGGCTTCTTCCCGCTCAAGGCTAGCCCTCTGCCACTTGAGCCACAGCGCCCCTTCTGGCTGTTTTCTGTATATGTGGTGCTGGGGAATCGAACCTAGGGCCTCCTGTATCCGAGGCAGGCACTCTTGCCACTAGGCTCTATCCCCAGCCCTCAAGTTCCATTCTTGATTCTATCTGCTTCACTTTCCTTTCCCCTCCTTCCTATTCTAGTCAGACATCCCTTGGCCAGGAATTGCTCTGCCTGTCCTGTGGCTTCCTGCTTTGCTTCAGTCTTGCAAATGAGCCACTTGGCAACTCTGTAGCTCAGCAAAGAAAAGAAAATTTAAGAAGGTAAGCCCAGAAGAGTCACGACAGGGTTGCTGAAGACCAAGTAGCTAGCTTTGGAACCAGAATTTGAATTTGAAATTCATGTGTTTCTCTAGTTAGCTACTTAATATATAAATACAAACCATTCTCATTCAGAATTTATGCTTTGAAACATAGACTCTAGAAAACCTGTACTAACTGAATCCCAGTTGGTAATCATGATTCAATGTGTTCGCCTCTCTGATTCTCTGCAGGCTTTAGGCCATGAGGGGTGCTAGAAAATTAGCCCCTGTAATATAGTTGCAGTGGTAGCTATTAGGAGTTATGGTTTAAGAAAGAAATCCTTCTGATTAATATATAATAAAACCCAAATATGTCTACAATGAAGATGGAACCAACTGGCACCTGTGGCTCACACCTATAATCCCAGCTGCTCAGGAGGCCAAGATTTGTGGGTCACCATTCAAAGCTAGCCCAGGGCAAATAAACACATGAGACTCTTAACTCCAATTAACCAGCAAAATGCTGGAGCAAAAAGTGGAGGTGTGGCTCAAGTGGTAGAGAGGCAGACTTGAGGGAGAAAGGTAAGGGGTAGTGCCTAGGTCCTGAGTGCAAGTCCCAGTACTGGTATACACACACATCATCATCATCATCATCATCATCATCATCATCATCATCACAGTAATCTGAAGAGAAACAATATCACGTGTCATTTTATGTTAGTAAATGTTAGCTTTTCAATGAAACAATCCTCTTGATATTTCTTTTCACCCAGCTATTCGGCCTGAAATATGGAAGGAACCTGGATGATGTTACCACAGTTGCTGAATGTTTCTGGGTGGTCAGAGCAGAGCTGGGAACCTGGTACAATGGAGGATGATGAGGAAAGAGGACTGCTTAACAGACTGGCTCCTGCCACTGTGACTTGTCCTGACTTACCTCTCCTTCTCACCCAGCACCAGTCTTCCCACCTGGGTACCCCAGAAGGGGGACTCTGTGGGTGGCAGGGTTCTGGTCTTCCTTTATAGTCAGTGCCTTCTGGGCCCAGCAATTCCTGGGCTTTGCCATCAAGGAGATGCAAATTCATCTTGCAAACACTTTTTGCTAGTTGCGCAGCCTTAAGTGAATTACTGAACCTTACTCAGTTTCTTCAACTGTAAAAATGTAGATTAATAACTACTTATTCTTTAGAGGGAAAAACTCAAAAAAAAGTAACGCTTGTAAAACCTCCTTACTTTGACAAAACAGACAAGGGGGACCTTGTAGATTTTTCAAACATTGGCTTCCTTCTTCTTTCAAAATTTAACACAAATGTTTCCTTATGTCCAAATGAATACAAATGCTGAGAAAAACAACAACAACAAAATTCCAAGCACGGCATAGTGCAGTAGAAGCATAATGCTATATTGTGGTCAGCCCTCTATCTTTCAATACTCTATTTTATGCCTAACTCCACAGGGGATGCTGGAAATGGATCAATTTCCCTTCACAACATTCTTATCAAAGGAACCAGGGGAAAAGCAAGTTCATAAATTTCCCCAAGTGTCTCCAGAACAGGAGAACAAAAAGTAGACTGTTACAAAGTACAATAAAGATGCAAAGCAGCTTGATTTCTACCTGCTGGATGGAGAATTTCAAATCTTAGTCACCAAAATATTTTTCTAATCCCATGCTTCATTTGAGAACTATGGGAGTTATTTATAAAACATGTAGTTTTTTAATAGCGGGGGTAAGCTTGTAACACTCCATTTAGGAGATGTGTTTTGATGGGATATTTCATGGTTATTTCAACAAAGAAAGCACATTTGTTTTTCTCCTTTTCAAACACAACTCTCCCTGCCTCTGCTCTTTCTCTGTGAACTTTCTTCCTGGAGTAATGCTATTCTGTCTTTATTTATCCTAATGTAATATACTGTCCCCAGGGAGTTCTGGCTAAACATAATATTAAATAGTCAACAATATAATCAATTATTTTGCCAGCAGGAATGGCTTGCTTACTTAATCTCTCTCTTCTTTAAAAAAATAACAACCAATCATTTCTAGAAAGGCATTTAATATCTGACTTATTTTGACAGCATCAGGAAAACTCCATTGTTACAAAGAATCATGTTAAATCAAAAAGACATACATAAAGGCCACGGCCAAGATTTGCTAGCTGGATTGACTTTTACAGCTTAAAGCTGTAAAAACATTTTATAGGAAGGAAAACCCATAGAGTTGTCATCCTAGAAACTCAGTGTGACAAAGCTTAGCCCAGATGAGTCCAAAGACATAATTCTGCATTAAATACCCAATTTCATTTTAACACGCTATTTTTATTGGACAGGAGTCTTTGGAGATTAACCAGTAATGATGGGTAAAGTAGGAAGAATTAATGAATCTAGGGAGAAGATGGAAAAGTCAGGGGTTGGAAATCACTAAATGTATTCGTTGATTTATTTTGACAGGTTCAATTTAGTTTTAATGATTTTAAGTAACACTTCAGACTAGGGTAGTACAAGCAGTGTCTATGTATGGTATGTGTATGGTAATGAAATCTCTTCAATATGAATTGTACCGTATTTTGGTGGTTACATCTTCATTAAGAACAAGCCATTCTTCAGGTTTATCTGCCGGAGAAGTGGAATTACACAGGTGGAATTATATTTGATGGCCTCATTATTTTCAGTCATTATGGATCTCAAGTGAAACATATAAAACTTTTTGGAAGAGAACAGGGGGAATTGTGTGTGTGTGTGTGTGTGTGTGTGTGTGTGTGTGTGTGTGTGTGTGTGTGGAGTGCTCACCCTGAGTAGTAACTGAAGCTTTGGTGCCAGCCTTTAAGCAGACTTAGGTATGTCCAATGGCTTTTTTGCATCGGTTTCCCCAAGATGCAACACAGATTGAGGCATTTCCTGGTAAGAGAATTATTTCATATCCATAAGGCTATTTAAAGAACTTTTCCTGAGGGAAAGTAATAGACTAGTGAGAGAAAAGAGCACAGGCTAGATACTTCAAAAACTATTATGGAAGTTATTGAAGAATATTAAAAACTCACAAGGAATAGAATTATTTTCAGAAAGACATGTGTCACCAGACAGCTATAATGCACACAATGCTAAAAGATGTATTAAGAAGTTGGATAAGCCTTGAGAGACTGAGGCCCTGTGTTACCAGCAAGGCATCTTATAAAAACAAAATCAAATAAGAAGACTAAATGAAATAAGATCAAGCAAAAGGACACTTAAAGATAATCGCTCCCACACTATGATAGGACTCATGTTATCTAACCTCATGCTATCGTCATGACTCAAGCGCCTCTTCCACACGCCACACTGATGTTTAATATTGAGTCACACAGCCTTCCCTTAGAGATTTCAATAGCCAGATAATTGATGAATGTCTGTTGAATTCCCTTTCCATTTCTCCCTCCCCTCATCCTCCTTGGTAATGTGAGAACATTCCACATGTGTTGGCTAAGGAAAGAACTTTGGTTTAGATGAATCTGTTCCTTTGTGCTGGACAACTCTGGCTCAAAACAATACCTTGGCATTTTTATGATACTCCATCACTTTGGGTAGAAAGCACCAAGCTGTTAGGAAGTTTTGGATAGTCTCTGTCACCATACTGTCAAAACACTTGAACTGAAGTAAAAGGGACCTTGTCAAAAGGATCTGATGCTAGCAGAGAGTTCTAGCTCTGAAGTTTACTTTCAACATGTGTGGCTCTTTCCTTCCTTCCTTCCTTCCTTCCTTCCTTCCTTCCTTCCTTCCTTCCTTCCTTCCTTCCTTCCTTCCTTCCTTCCTTCCTGTTGTCGGTCATGGGCTGGAACTCAAGGCTTGGGCACTGACCCTGAGCTTTAGTGCACAAGCCTCACTCTGTCATTTGAGCCCCAGCAACATTTGCATGTGTGGCGTTTTCATTGAGCTCCTTATATAAACCTGCACAGTGACTTTCCAGGGAGACTTAAGGCTGGGAATGCCTTCCGTTTTGCATTTTTCCACAGTGGAGCTGATCACTTTTTAGCTACGAGATCTCAGGAATTCTTAAATAACAGAGATTCTTTGTGATGTTTTCACTCGTGTGCATAATACGCACTTGTATCTGATCATACCATTTTCAATCGAGTTCTAAAAAGTAATCGATCATTTATTCCTCACCAGAGTTTAGAACTGATATAATGAAATCAGTTATACATGTTTGGTCTCCTCTATTGAAGGAAACATAAATGCTTCTTTTTTTCTCCAAAGAAAAATATTCTAATAAATAAGCTAACTGATTTGAAACTGTTTGCAAAATCAATTGAGAAATTGAAATGATAGATAATCATAGTGTACAGCTGGATGTTGCATTTAACACTTATACTTTTAGAAGAGGATTACATTTTTTATTTAATTAATTAATTAATTAATTTATTTATTTATTGCCAGTCTTGGGCCTTGGACTCAGGGCCTGAGCACTGTCCCTAGCTTCTTTTTGCTCAAGGCTTTAGCACTCTGCCACTTGAGCCACAGCGCCACTTCCGGCCGTTTTTGATATATGTGGTGCTGGGGAATCGAACCTAAGGCTTCATGTATACGAAGCAAGCACTTTTGCCAGTAGGCCATATTCCCAGCCTGAGGATTACATTTTAAATACAGCAATAATTATCATATCATGAAGACAACCTGAAAAAATTCTTTTGCATTTGCAACTGAGGACTAGGGGTGGAAAACTGATGTTAGGAAAATTACTTTTACTGAGGGAATATACATTTTTTTCCGAGAAATAGAATTTGTAGGTGAGTAGGGTTGTGCTCATTACAAGTTCAATCCATTACGTAAAACTGAAGTTGAGCCCCATTTCAGCATCACCGATAACTTCCCCTCACAGCTACTAGATTAATACATTGCGCCTGGAGCGCACAGCCTAATGTGTAACAGAATATTGTACTGGCCCATTTATGGAATCTCGCCTTTAGATTTTAGTCTTATCTCAAGTACCACCTATATTGTTTAACTTCTTTATGACACTCAGAGTTTTTTCTCCCACCTGCAAAATAGAGGATTAAACTAGGTAAGACTTTTTGTGAACTCTACCTTGCCTTTGAATCACTGAGGGAGCTTGTTGAAAATGGAGTGTTGCGTTCAGGAGATGTGGGACCTGAAAATATATTCTACACGGAGATGCTGGTGAAGAACCACATTTCTGGGCGACAGTGATTCAAGCATCCTTTGCCTTTGTAAGATGCTTCATAAGAGGAGCCCAAGATGCCTGTTTTCATCAAATATTACTTTAATTGTTCTTCTAGTCTCACCTTTTCTCATTGTCTTGAAAAAAGGCCCAGTTTAAGTATGACGCTTACCCATATACAGTAAGGTCTCTCCCGTGCTGGGTATAGTCACATTTTAATAAAAGCCTCAATCTTGTTGAAGACCACGGAGAGAGGCATTTAAACAGGGACTTCACTCTTCAGTCATTGGTAGTTTTTGAGTACTCAACACCTCAGCATATGACACATAGCCCCCATATTTCCTTTCAGTTTCTTGGACTGTACTTTGTCACTTACAGACAAATAAGAAAACTCCTTTAGTGTTCAGATGAGGAGGTATGTTTAGATGGCTGGAGCAATAGCTGAGATTTGAGCATGGAGATCTGTGGTGTGGTTAAGATAATAACCATGGATGCAAGTACAGTAGCACTATGACAAGCCTTATTGAAGTTGTTGACTTTTCCACTGTGCAATACTTAAGATGCTCAGTGGGAACTTCTAGCTTACTAATGCACACAGGCCAGTTCTGGAGCTAGTTGCTAAGTCTAGAGGCTGGCTCAGGCCTGTATCTTTTGTAATCACCTTGGGTAAATTACTTGTTCTATCCAGGACTTTTGTTTCTTTTTTTGTTAAACCGGAAATTGTTTTCCCCCTAAGACAGTTAAGAGGCTTACGTGGGATCATTTCTGTCAATTACCAGGAAATATAATTGGGGCTTGATGGCTCACACTTGTAATCCCAGTGACTCAGGAGATGGAGGTACAACATTCGAAGACCAAAGTTGGCTGGGGCAAAACAAAGCCCACTTTCAACTCTACCTGAAAAAATAACATAAAACAAAAAGGACTGAAGGCATGGCTCACGGTAGAAGACTCGCCTAAGAAATACTAGTTCCTGAGCTCAAACTCCAATATTGCTAAAGAAAGAGGAGAAAAGAAAATGGCTCAAACTTGAGTTGTTCTTTGAAGCTGGCAAAGGGCTGCTATCTGGGAGGAGAAAGGCTCTGGAGTTTTCTTCTACTGTTAAGGTTCTTCTGTTTGAAAGAGTCACACCATTACTGCCTTCAGGAAAGAATTTGGCACCTGTAACTTTCCTATAAAATGCACTTGCAGCCCCTGGCTGGACATCCCCTCCCCCGGCATGCTCCCCTCCCCCACCCCCCCTCCCACCCCAAGCCAGAATGATGCAACAAGAGGTAAATAAAACTCCAGATTGCAAACAAAGGATTCTTGGAGCCCAGAGCCCAGGGGTCACTGGAAAGCTAAGTAAACAACCACTGCTTAAAAAAAACCAAACCCCCCAAAACAAAAACAAAACCCACCCCATCAAATCCTCCTTGTCACTTTTCTTCTAAGTAGCTAAAGAAGGGCCAGAATGCCTTTCATGCAACCTTTCTACTTGTGTGCCTACAGGGATACCACACTCCTTTCACAGAAGGCAAAGAGGAGACAGCCACCGCGACCACCTCCAGGCCAAGGTCAAGGCCAGGACCTTGTTCTTTGAGCCTTTGTTGAATCCCAGCGAACAGATTCGTGTTCTATCAAACTCAGGTTCTGCTATGTTTCGACATGTATATTTTCACTATAAAAATTGGCTATTTTCTCTCAGTGGAGAAGGGGAAGGCAGAGGATTAAAAAAAACAACAACACATGGTAATTTTTCCTATAATCTGGGAAACATTGACTTGTTCAACATGATTTCCATTAATGGTGAGAAGCCAGAGTTTTGTTCGTTTTGAGATGAAGATGTATCTCCTTCTAAGAATTTACTACTTTCACAAGCTTTTCTTTTCTCCTTTTAGTAGTTAAGGGAAAGGCCACAAAAGACTCAAGAAATATCAGCAGTGCTGAATTTATTTTTCCCCAGTCCTGGGGCTTGAACTCAGTCAGGGCCTGGGCACTGTCCCTGAGCCTCTTTGTGCTCAAGGATAGCGCTCTACCTCTTGAGCCACAGTGCTACTTCTGGCTTTTTCTGAGCAGTTTATTGGAGACAAGAGCCTCACAGCCTTTTCTGTCTGGGCTGGCTTTGAACTGTGACCCTCAGATCTCAACTTTCTGAGTAGCTAGTACTATGGGTGTGAGCCACCAGTACCTGGCCTGTCCTGAAAATTTTATATAGCTGTTTTCTAGGCCCATGGTAGTTGGGAAAGCTAATGCCCCGCAATGTGATCATTGGAATTCAGCAGACAGTAACTTACAAGTGCTGGGGGGTATGGCTCAAGTGGTAGAGCACCTGCCTAGCATATCCAAGGCAGTGGGCTCCATCCCCAGCACCACACACATGCACACACAAATACACATACATACTTGTGTCAAAATAAGCACAAATAAGCCAAGCACAAGCGGCTCACACCTATAATACTAACTACTCAGGAGGCTGAGATCTAGGATCAAGGTTCAAAACCAGCCTAGCTAAGTCAAAGTTCAGAATACTAAGACAGCACAAGCTGGTACTGGAAAGCAGTGGGGGAGGTCAAGAGGACAGAGGTAGGGGAAGAGAAGTCGGGGAGAATGCAGTGAAACAACCAGTTTGTTCAATGATAACTCCTTTGTACAACTACTTAAAGATAACAATAACAACAACACTGCTACTACTGCGACTGCTACTAAAATTGCCTAGGCAAATCTGTGAGACTATTATTTTTAATTACCCAGCGAAAACCTGGAAGTAGTAGCATAACACATTACAAAAATCATTTCCTTTGGATTCCTCCTTAATGATATACCAGTGGCTTGGAGCACAGTTTTGTCTGCCTTGTTTACTGCATTTTAGATTCTAGAATGGAGTCCAGTACAGAAGTGGTCCACAACAAGTACTCGAATGAGTAAACACAGGTGTTTATTGCTGTTGTTCTGTGGTGCTGAGATCCAATCCACAGCCTCTTCTTGCATGCTAGGCAATGGCTTTACCACTGAGCGACAAGCTCAGCTGTTGTTTTTATTTTTCACGAGTTCATTTTCTGCTCTAATTTTTAAAACATTTATCTCTTGAAAGAATTGGTTTGGAAAATCTCTGAGTTCCTCCCTTTCAAAGTATGAAAATAATGTTAACCTCCCCAAGAGTTCATCAACAACATCCATTTTAGTGGGGAATATAAATCTTCAAAAAGTCAATCTTGCAAGGGATAAGATCAAAAATCATAGTATGCTATTATACTAGTTAAATTAAAACGTGGAAGCAATTTTACTTTTCTGAGAAACATGGGAGTGTTTCATATATCTACATGCAAAGGATGACTGATTTGATGGGAATATATTGGGTTATAACTAAACAAAAGCTGCCAAGTCACTATCTTTAGTTAAATATAGCAAGAACCTTCCATGAGCATGTACCCCTGAACCCTCAATGTTCTTTCCATTAAACACAAACAAAAACAGAAGCTATCTTTGAAAACAACCCGAAAGCAAGTCAATATTTGATTCCAGCAGATGACACCGCAAAGCAAGTCTTTATAGATCTAATAAGACTTCTTTGATTATGATGAATTATTTATTCCATAGTCATATCATTCAAGTGACTCACACAGTCAAAACAAATGGTTTTGAGACTTTTGAAGCTGAAAAGCTTTAAAGCTGAGATATTGTAAAGCTGGAATTGTACCATGGCCCACCTTGATATCTGCTCTATACACCACAGTTGAAGAGATACAGGTAGAGTACATATAATTAAGTTACCTACTAGGCTTGTATATGAAATTGCTTTGGGATGTGGGATTATATGGGATGTTTGTTTTAATCTGGTCAATGTTTTTTTGTTCTTAGTTCTATGGGACTCTATACTTTTGCACTGTGCCAAATTTGATCACATTTAAGTCACTGTATGTACATAGAGGAAATACTGCTTTAGGATCACAATATCTCTGACCACCACTGCTCTGTGTGTGTGTGTGTGTGTGTGTGTGTGTGTGTGTGTGTGTGTGTGTTGGATTAGAGAATACAGAAAAGGCCAGTCCTACCCCCCAAAAAAGAAAAAAAGTAAAAGTCAGTGAAAGTGTGTGAGAACTCAGATTTGTGTGCCAAGGAATATATGTTTAAAATACCTTAAACCATTTCAAAAGAATCTTATAGATAATAATAACTGGAAGTTATTTAATAATCGCATACACACTTATTCCTAGAATACCATCTGGTGCAAACTACGTATTACATAAATCCCCTCCTCTGATTTCTCCCGTCTTTGAATATAGTAGAGGAATAAACGATCAGAACCTGAGATTCAGCTTCTCCATTGTGACTGTGTTTGTGTAATGACCTCTGTTATTTAGCCTCCGTGGACTCCAGTTCTCAAAAGGGCTGGACAATAAATGGAAGCCTTGCGCAAGTGGAGCTGTGTGGCTCAGAGTGGTGAAGCACCAGCCTTGAGTACAGAAGCTCTGGGACAAGGTGCAGGCCCCAGATTCAAGCTGCATGACTGACAAAAAATAACTGTGCTTTGAATAAATAACTTACCCAAGTGGAGAATAACAAGTGTTATTGTACAGCGAGAAGCACAAGACAGTTGCTGCAGAAGTTGCTAGTGATATGTTCGGATGGTCTTCCTTAGTGGAGAAGGAAGACGTCACCCAGAACTGGTACCTACACAAGCAACCCCCCTCAGCTCTTTCCATAAAGGTCTTAGTTCACCCATGATGCATGGTCAAATATATTGTTAATGCTTTTATGTTTCCTCTTCTTCCAAGAAAGCATATTATTCCTTCCAATATACAAGAAGCAAGAGCAATAATGAGTTTCAGAATTTTCTAGAAATAGGTGAGGAGGCACTCTACAAGGGGATCATGTTTTACCATATATTCCTATTGTGCATTCAGGAAGAACTCTACTCACACCAACAAGCCATCTTTCCCCAGGATTTTATCAAAGGATGCTCATAGGAAGTCTTGTGTCAACCCTGGATACAGTTACAGGCAGCCCAAAACACCACACCATATACACAAAACTGCAATTGTCCCTAATAGGGACAACATCTTTACTTCTAGACAATCGGGGAAGAAAACCATGGACTCCACTGTAGATAAGTTGACTTGATTTTCCTTTCTCCTTTGTGACCCCACAGTGGAAGCTTTTATTATAACAAACGGGCAGAGAAAAATGATAGAATATTGTAGCAAGCACTTTGGGGCTTAGAGCAGGGAACATTGCTAGGCCCTCTTTAGAATCTTAAAAGACGTTATAGAATATCTGCTGCAATCTCTTCATTTTCCCCATGGGTGGGGGAGGATGGGTCAGAGAGGCCACTGAGGCTCCAGGGGCCACACAGAGCATGAATGAAGAAGCAGGGGCAGGGGTCACTTGAGTTCTGCTGCAATGGGCCAAGTGGGAATGGAGGGGAAGGTAAAGGGGTGGGAAAAATGGAGAGGAAACTGTATTTAGATCTACTCTTAGTGACCTTAGGAGATTGGAAAAATACTATCTTACGTGGACTATGAGAAAACAAGTTTTGGGTTAGAGCTTCCAGGGAAAAGAAGATTGCACAAATGCTTCCAATATTTGATTTGTGACCTCCTGTTCCCCCGCTTTTGTGTGAAGTTGCTGTGTCTAAGGTCTCATTAGATTGTTTTCATGTTAACGTTTCCACCATGGTGGCTCATCTTTAAGACAATTCCTTTTCCCAATGGAAAGTGATATTGTAAACATGTGTGGACTAATTCGATGTATTCTTAGTATGAACACAATGCTCCAAGAGTTAAGCAATCGTATGCCTTTAATAGCATTAGAACAAATAACACCTGTATAATCTTTCAACCTCCTCAACATTTGAAGAGATAATACTTAGGAAGACATAGATAAGAGAGAGGAATTTTTTAACTTGAAATTTCTAATTTATGCCTGTGAGTGGAATGGTTTCTAAATATTTTGAAGTTCACAAAACCACCTACATATTTTGTATCATTTAGTCTCATCATAGAAAAGAACTCTACAGGCATAACTTAGATCTGTAAGGCTGATGAAATTCATGGCTTACCTTGAGCTTTAGTAATACAGTAGCATTTATTGGTAGTGTGATCGAAGGTCTTATTTGGGGGTGGTGATGTTCTGTAAATGTTAGCAATATAGAGAACAATCTTGGATTCATTATGAGATTTCCACTTCTGACATAGGGTTTGCATACCGTTTGGCTTTTCTGGGGGAAAAAAGCAGAACCGCATTAGGCAATAGGCTTGTTCCAGTGCTTTATCCTAGTCGTTAGGTCCCTCCTCCCTCTTCTCTAATTGCTTTAGGGTGGATTCCGCATGGGTATACACACATCCCTGAAGGGTCTGGTTCTGCAATCAGAATGGGAGCCGGAAGGTATTGGAGCGGGATGCGGGGGGCCTTTAATAGCCTCAGGGAATCCCCCAACCAATTTTGATTCACCTCCCTTGCTGCCCTTGGTTGAAGGAGAATAGAGGGAGGAGGCAGAAAAGAAAGCTAAGAATCCTTCAGAGTCGCCTGCAGAAAGCAACGCACTGGTAGATGGGGATTGAACTTGGGGACTTTTCACTAGTTGAGACTCTCTGCAGGATATCCTTTTCTTCCCCTTTCCCTCAGCTTGAACTTGGGAGTGTGGGTGCTGCCCCTTAGCATTTTCTGCTCAAGCCTGGCACTCTACCACTTGAGCAACAGCCCCACTTCGGGCGTTTTGCTGATTAGAGTTAAGAGTCGCGCTAATTTTCCTGCCTCGTGTGACTTCAACCCTCTATCCTCATCCTCAGATCTCAGCCTCCTAAATAGCTGGGATTTCAGGCAAGGGCCACTGCTGCCTGGCTCCTTGGTTTTATTTCTTAAGCATTATAGATAGATAGAGCAACTCCACACCGCGTTCTAGACCCGTGGGCAAAGGCAGAGAGCCGGACTCCAGTTGTCAGTCCTGTGAGATCACTCCCTGCCTTAGAGCCACCGGGTCGGATCAGCAACAGCAGGTTAGGATCCGGAGTCAGGTTAAACTTGCTTTTCTTTAAGTGAATAACGTTCTGTGCATAACAATGACTTCACTCAGGTCAGCAAGACAGAGGTTGGCTGCAACTTCACCAGGCGCTTGGCTGACAGGGGGGAAAGCTCGACCTTCCTCCAAACGGGGTGGGGGGGGGGGTGAGGTAGGAGGGGGGAGACGCCTTGGGAGTGGCTCAGCCTGGTGGAGAGGGTGGCCGTGGGGGTTCACTCCAGGGCGCCCCGTGTTCTGCAGTCAAGGCAACAGACCAGGCAGTCAGCATCCCAGCAAGACGGGGTGCTCCAATTCCTACAAGGTCTCCCCCTTTCCTGCGGGGGGGGGCCCAACGGGGTGTTGAAGAAGTTAGAAGAGGTGGTGGTGGCTTGGGTGGGGGGGGGGGTCTGCCCTCGGTGACCCTGGGGGGAGGGGTGATAAAGCTCACACCTCTGGTTTGGTGTCCCCAAGAATTGGCCAACCGCCGAGCCGCGGGGTACCCCGACCGAGTCGGGCGCGGGAGGAACCCCGGGCTTCCACGTGCCTTCCCCACCCCGCGGGGACACAGGATTTCCCCGGTCGGCCGCGCGCGGGGGCTCCGGGCGGCTGCGGGCTCGGATCTCAGGGGCGCGGGGCTCCCGGGGGCGAGGCGGGCGTAGCCACAGCCATTTCTGGGCCCATCTCTTCCAAGAATCTTCTAGATCAGCCAGGACCAGCGCCACCAGGGAGAGGACTCACCGGGAACCTGTCCCACGTGTGGTCAATCCCCCATCACCCCCCCCCCAGGTCTTCCCCAGCACTTGGGAGTGAGCCCCTCTCTGGGGCGGGGGCTCCCACAATGCTGGGGGGCCGGGAGAGTGGGGGGGCAGGAGGAGCCCCGGGGCCGGCGGCGGGCGGGTGGGGGTTTGACCTCTTGTTGCAAAGCCCGCGAACTCACGCGTGGTTCCTCTATTCCCCGACTTGTGACGGTGCCGCCCCATCGCGCCACCCTCCTCCCCCTCGCCCCCCCCGTCGAGGCAAAGCCTTGTCGCTAAGCCGTGGGCGTCACCGGATTTTCCACCCGGGGACCTTCCGCCCCACGCGCGCCCCAGCTCCTGGGCGCTGCTCCGTGTCCGGTCCCCGCCCCCGCCGGGGTGTCCGCGGACCCCGAGCCCGGGCGGCGGGCCGGTCCTGCACGAGGCCGCACGGGCACCCGAGCCGAGCGCCAGGCTTCCGTCGGGGTGAGACGGGGTGCGGGGCCGGCGGGCTCCACGTCGGGGCACTTCGGACGTCCCGGGCGGGCTGAGCGCCAGGGTGCGCCCCGGGGCGGCCTCGGGGACCGGCTGCGCAGCGCGGGAGCCACCGTGCGGGCGGCGCGGGGCACCGGTGCGGGGTCCCCCCCTCCCCTCGTGGCGGCCGCCCGGTGGGTGCGCGCGCCGGCGGGAGCGGTGAACTTTCTGCCCGTCGTGGGCCGGGTTGGGGGGTGGGGGGTCACGGGGAGAGGAGGCAGGGAGGGAGGGCCGCGTGGCGCGGACCGGGCACGGGTGGGAGGGGGGACGTGTCTTTGTGCCCAGGCGCCCGGCCGGGGCGGGTGCGTGGCGAGGCGCGGCGGCCGGGGCGAGGGGAGGGAGGGAGGGAGGGAGGGAGGGAGCGCGCGGCGGGCTGCCCGGCTCGAGACGCTCGGCGGGCGTTGGGAAAGGTCGTTGAAGGAGTTCGCTGCACAGTACAAAAAAAAAAAAAAACCAGCCGGCGCGCCGGGCATGCGCACAGCGCGGATGCCATATTGGAAGAGGCTGTGCTGGGAGCTGAGGACCCGGGCGGGCGGGCGCGCGAGGGAGGCGGCGGCGGCGGCGGGCAGGGCGCGAGCGAGCCGGCGAGAGAGCGAGCGACGCCCCGCGCCCTCTCCCACCGCCCCCGAGGCCCGGGGTGACGCCGGGGGCCCCACAAACTTCCCCAGGTAGGAGACGGCGCGGCGCCGGCCCCGCAGGTTGAGTGCCCCGCCGGGTCAGCGTCTCCCCAGCCTAGATGGGGTGGGGGGGGGATAGAAATAACATCAGAGGGGATCCCCGAGTCGCTCGGGGTGGGCCCGGGGTGGGGGGACACTGGGGAGGAAGGGAGAGAAGAGCCGGGGCGGAGGCTGCGGGAGAAAGCCCCGCACTTGCGGGGAGCCCCAAACTCCTCTCTGCGCTCTGGGCTGTCGTTTTCTCTCGGGTTCTCATTCCCCGGGTCCCCCCCCCCCCCCCCGGAGCTGCCAAACCCGGCCGCGATCGCCAGGCTGCCCCGAGTTGCCCAGTGCCCTCGCCCCCCCCCCCGCCCTCTTCATCGTATTTGATTCTATTTTTTCTATGCACGCGTTTCGGGGCGCAGCCACCCCGGCCCCCTCGCCCCGCGCTCCCGCGTCGGTCTCCAGCGCTGGAGGGCGGGGAGGGGGTGTCGTCTCGGGTGTCTAGGGAGGTTTGGGGGTGCAGAAGGGGGATCGCAGACAAGTTGGTGCAGGGGGGGGTAAAAATCGCTCGGTCGTTGGGGATCCCCCCGCCCCCCCCCCCCCGAACCGTTTGCCGGGCAGCGGCCATGGCGCGGCCGGGAGGAGTTTGGGAGCGCGGTGCACAGCCGGGATCAGCTGCGCTGCTGCTGCTGCTGTGGTTTCTGTGTCCCCCCCCCCCCCGCTCTAAAGTAGCAGCGCCCCGTCCCTCCAGGCTTCTCGGGTCGTCTCCTCGCCTCTGCCCTCCTTTCAGATTCCCTCACCCCAGCGAGCTCAGGACTTGATCGGGGCAGTGTGTGTCTCCAGGAAAAAAGCCCCCGGAGCCACTGCTGGCCGGGATTGGGGGGATCCTGACCCGGGGGCGCCCGCAGGGGGTGCTGCTCGCTGGCCTCCGGGGTAGGGGGGGAAGCCGCGGGGTGGAGGGGTCCCTGCGCGCGGCGGGTCCCCCGACGGCCAGCCCATCGCCCGGGGCGCACGGCCGCCGCGGAGCCGCCCTCGGACGCCGGGCCAGCTCCAACATGGCGGGCCGAGGTGGCTTTGAACAACCGAAAAGCGAGGTTTGGAGGTGGGAAAAAACCCAACCGGAGGGGCCACGCCTTGGTTCCGACTCTCTTGGGGGACCCCCGGCGCCGATTTAGCGAATTAAGTGGGAAACAAAAAGAGACGGCGCGACCTGCCCTAGTTTGTTTGTTTCCTTCTCCACCTTCTTCTTTTTCATTTCTTTCCCAAGCTCAGAGCCTGGGTGTCAAGTCCATTGCTAGAGGGTTTGGGGTGCAAAGTTGGTACCTCCAGCCCGGACTGGGGCATCCGAGCAACCCTGCCTGGCGAGCCTGTGGATGGATCGGTGCGCGTGGCTGTGTGTGCAGCTGTGTGCGGAGCGGTAAAGCGATCTCCTCCCGGGGTGTGCGTGTGTGTGCGTGTGCGCCTCGAAACCAGACCGTGCCACGATTGGACGTGACCAACTGCTGCCACGTGGTGCCACATCCACGCGCGCCCCGGGGACGGCTGGTTTCGGGGTTCTGGGGAGAGCTCGTTTGCTCCCCGTGCGTGCGGGGCCCCGTGCGGGTCCAGCCCGGAGTGGACGGGGCGGGGAAGGCGGAGTTTACACTCACAAACGCCCCGGGGTCCCGGGTGCCCGCAGGCAGGCTGCGGTCCTGGGAGCGACTGGGGGCGTGGGAGATTTGGGGTGTGTTGGGCCCCACTGCGGTAGGAGGCTGGGTGTTGGGGGTGTCTGTGGGGCTGCTTGGGGAGGGGGAGGAGGGATCGGCACCAGCGGGGGGGTGGTGGGCAGAGGGGAGGGGAGGGCGAGGCCCTGGGTCCACAGTGGTGCGGGGTCAACAGCTGGAGTTGCTGCTTACTTTGGGGCTTGGGGCGGCTTTGGGGAGCAGTGGCCCGGGGTCCTAGCACCCCAACCCCCTGGGGGCAGCTACGGTATGGAGAGGGCGCGCGGGCCGGGCTGAAACCTGGGGAGCCAAACGGGCGGTGAACGACGCCCCCCCCCCCCCCCCCGCGCCCATGGCCGGCGACACTCGGAGCCTGGACGTGGAGTTCAGAGACCCTAAACGGAGCCCAGGAGTAGGGGAACCTTCGCGAAGGATGCAAGTGGAGCCCGAAGGCACCCACAATGCTGGGATGCTGCGTGGCCCGGAACGGGTCCCCGACAGGGGTCGCCCGTGTCCAGGACCCGGCTGCGTCGCGGGGAAGACCCCGGGCGGGGGGCGGGGGCGGCGGGGGCCGCGAGGGGGGCGCACACGGTGCGGGGGGGGGGGTTCTCAAGCCCGAGGCTGATCCCGCGGCAGGGTGGGTACACTTGAACACCCCCGGGGGAGGAAGAGCGTGTGGGCCGGGACTGTAGCTCCCGCCGCCGCAGCGTGGTCTCCGGGCGTTTGCGGGGGTCGAGGGGGCCCCGACGGGGGTCGCTGCAGATGGGAGCCGCGCGGTCCCAGGGGCGGAGCCCCTCGCCGAGGCCCCCGTTGGGGGTGGGAGACCCCCGCGGGCGGGTTTTCTGTTCTGCCTGGGTGGCCAGGCCGGGCATTGTGGGGGGGGGGGACCCGGAGTCGGCCGCGCTTGGCGTCCCGGGGCGGAGCGCGCGGCGCGTCCCTGGCTCTCCAGCCTGCGCCCCGCCCGCCGTCGGGGGGCCGCTCTCGGCGGGCTCGGCGGAGGTGGAGAGGAGCCTAAAATGGCTCTGCGTGGGTAAACTGCCTTTCCAGCCGGGAACCCCTCCCTTCGTCCCTCTGACGTCGCCACTGACAAGGGCACCATTCACTCCCGCGTCGGAAACGCACGCCCTGGCCCCGGGGGTGCCCGGGAAGAGAAGCGAGGGTCCCCTCACTTACAAAGAACATCCCACAGGACTCTCGCGGGGCTCAAGTTTGCCTTTATTCGTGGGAAGGAGCGGGGGGGGGGGAGCGGAGGTCGTGGAGAGTCTGGCGGAACACTGCCCCAACCCCTGCCCCAACAAAACATAGGGCGCATTTGTGATTGGGGGGCTAAGGATCTGCACGCGTAAAACAAAATGTAATGGCGGGGGGGGGGGACCCGGGGGACGCAGATGGTGGCCGCGTAGGGCGATGGCGATCGCCAGGGGGTAGGGGTGCTTGTTCCTGATGGCGTTCGTTCCTGCGGTGTGGGAGTCCCGAGGTGATGCCTGCAAGCCCAGAGGATGCTCCCCAAACTTCTGGAGACCTCCTAGCTTCGCTTTGGGAATGTTCCCGGTGGTTGGGATTGGAGAGTTGGGTGGGATTCCAGGAAGGGCCAAGTTTGTCGACTTGCCTTCCACCCGCGCCTGTCCGCCTGGCCCCGCCTTGGTGCTCCAGGCTGGAATTGGGGGCTCCTGGCTGGAATTGGGGGCTCCTCGTCTAGGGCGCGCGCGGTCCCCTCACCACATTTGCAATGCTAGGGCTTAGTGCTCAGCACTGGGGTCCGAAACCGTTTTCCACGAGGGCCCCACCTGGTTTAGGCCCCAGGACTTAGCCTCTGACACCCCCCCAACCATTCACCCCAGCACCTATTCAAGGCACCCCAGGGACCAACTGGTGTGTCAGCACCCGAGCAAAAAAGGATCCAGGTTTCACCAGGTCAGAGAAAAAGCTAAAACAAGTTAAAGCTTCAAAGTCCTCCTCATTTCCTAGGGAGACAGTTGAGGGGACCCAGAGAGTGAGCAGGGAGGGGAAAGGAGAGAAGGGAGGGGTGGGGAGGGGAAAGGGGAGTGGCAGGGAGGGGAAGGGAGGGAGAGGAGAGGCCTTGGTGGTCAGTAGGAATTGTTCTTTGAGATTGGAGATCTGCTACTTTCCCCCTAGTGAGCATTAAATTTGCACACACGCCTTCCTCTGGGCCATAAAATAAATACCATCTCAGATATTTATCTTAGCTGATTGCTAAGATTGGGGGCCTGCCGACAAGGGGGCAGAAAAAAACTGCATGCATGCCAGAAACTTCTGGGCCACCACCGGGGTTTTTACTGCCAACTAGATCTGACCAGCATCTGGCTCAGTGGCCAGGGTGCAGAAGGCCTTGATCCCAACGAAAAACTCGAGCAACCACCCTGTTTAACTATACTGGAGACCAATTCCCATTTCCACTTAGAGTACTGGTACCTAGTATATCAAACGGGCAATCTGCCAGGATGTGACTTTCACTCAGGTGGAGTAATTGCTCAGAGATACCTTTTCCTCTTCAAGTGCTCTTGTGGAAATTAAGGGTCATTGAAAAAAACACACAAAAAAAAAAAACCAAAAAAACAAGACCAAAACCCTGTCTAGGTACAAGTGACTAGCTCTATGTTCTTGACATTAGCGACTTGCATTTTTTCCTCTTCTCTCTTTTTTTTTCTTGTTTCTTTTCTCTCGTCTCCTCTCATCTCTTTCCTCCTTTGTTCTCACTCTTCTCCCAGAGGAGGTGGCACTTTTCACTTCCCAAAGGACTCTGGGAGGAAATACTGTGACTGAGTGACAGGAGTGTAGCTTTGAGCATCTGTATCCAAGGTTCCATTTAGTGAAGACTGGGTATTTTGGGGTATAAGAAGTCCACACAAGGAAAATTCATAGCTGCCAGGGCTTACACTTAAGTCTAGAATTTTTTTTTTTTTTTTGGTGTGGGTGTGAGAATATTGGAATTGAAGAATTCTCTCTCCTCATCCCACCCTCAAATAATTTGCACAAAAGAGATCCACTGTGGAATTCGAGTGCTCTTCAGGTCGAGTTTGATCAATTGGGACAATGTTTCTGACTGCATTCTACCCTCCCTACCCCTCCTTTTCATTCATCTACCACTTTCTCCTTAATCCCACCCTACCCCTTCCAAGTCCCTGCTTCCTGGTACTTCCTTTGCTGAACTTTGACTTTGCTTTTCTGAGGCATGAGGCTATTTGAGTTCTTCCTTGACTCCACCATATTTCACCTAATACACTTGTATATACTTGCATACCACTCAACGCATTTGCTTATAAGTTTGTAAGTTAAATCTAGCTTTGGCAATACAAGGGAAAGCATGAATCCTTTGTCCTCGTGGGGTTGACTCGCTTGACTGGAACATCATTTTATTTCCCCAAGTCTTTGCATTTCTTTACAAATGGTACAATATCATTCTTGTTAAAATAAAATTCCATTTTGTGTACATACCACATTTTCTTGAGCCATTTGTCCATTGATGGGCATGTGGGCTGATTTCATACCTTAGCTATGGGCTGGCCTGGGGATTTGAACTCAGGGCTTTGTGCTTTTGCTGACAGCTGACACTCTATTCCTTGAGCCCTGCCTCCAGTTTCTAGCTTTTTGCTGGTTTAATTGGGGATAAGAGGTTCTTGGATTTTTCTGCCTACATTGACTTTGAATCTGGGAAAATTCTTAAGGAAAATAATTTTGTGGCTGAAATAAACATTGGCCATGTTTAAGTTAGTGTAAGCAAGATATTTGTTTAAAGGCACTATGGTGCAAACAAAAAATAATACTCTCGTTAGGCTGTACGTACAACAAAGAACAATGCACTGCAGAAGAATGTTGAATAAAATTCTCAGGAACTGGTTTTTGCCTTTCCTTCATTTGATAAGACAGATGTTTTCTACACTGACTAAAGAAAGGATCCATTGTGCTTTTCTGTTTCTCCCCCCCTCATCCCCCAGTCCCTGAAAAAAGTAAACAGAAATGACACATTGTAGTAGACACTGGGCAACTTGTTAAAGTATCTGGTGAATTCTGCAAAGTAGGCAATCATGTCAGGCATTGTGATTGGAGGAGAGAGGTATGGAGCACAGGATGGGAAGGAGGGCCAATTTTAAACCTGGGGAATTTTCTCTTGTGGTTTTATTGGCTGGGAAAAAGATAGTAAAGGATACTAACTTCTCTACTTCCTGTGAAATTTAGCAGGATTTTATTTTTTCACTTTCATTCAAAACTAGTATAGATACTGAATCTGTTTTCAACAGTCTGAAATGCTAAGTGCAAGTTTGTACAAATACTCTTTAAATATAATTTAAATGAGTGCTTGGTGTGTGTGTGTGTGTGTGTGTGTGTGTATGTGTGTATTCATGCTGCTCCTAGGGCTTAAACTCAGGGCCTGGGTGCTGTCCTTGAGCTTTATTGCACAAAGCTAGACCGTGTCATTCAAGGCACAGCTTCAGTGTTTAACTGGAGGTAAGAGTTCTCATGGATTTTCTCGCTCAGGCTGACTTCAAACTGCCATCCTCAGATCTCAGCTTCCTGAGAAGCTAGGATTACAGGTGAGAGCCACTGACGTTTGGCTTGGTGCTCATTTTAACATAGCATATTTGGATTGGTGGGTCTAGAGATGAACAGGAATGGATTGTGGATTAGTCTGATTGGGAATGATTTGTTTACTTAAAGTACTTAAAAAAAAAAGACAGATTTATTTGAGCTCTAGCCTTTCCTCAAAACTCAGGTTAGACCTACCTCCAGCGAAGCCTTGTGACTATTGGTGAACTTCCTCTTCTTTGAATGCTTCTGATATTCTACTGAGCACTGTCTTATTTCTTTACTGTGTACCCTTTACTTTAGCATGTATGCGGCAAGTTTTTTCATTCAAGGTTGGCACTCTACCACTTGAACCACACCTCCAATTCCAGCTTTTTGCTGGTTAATTGGACATAAAGAGTCTCGTGGATTTTTCTGCTGGTCTGGCTGTGAAACACAACCCTCAGATCTTAGTCTCGTGACTAGTTTGAATTTCTGGGATGAGCCACCAGCACCTGGCTACACTAAGTTTTAACAAGGAGGGGCAGGGAGATAGAGCCTTCCTGTGTTTTTCAGTGAGAACCACTTAGGCCAGGCCTCATGAGTCCAGAGTGTTGTCCTGTAAGCTCGGATCTTCTTTTGTCTCTGGCACAGGCCTGTAGGTGTTCCAAGCTCTTCCCTAAGTAAATTAATGTGTTTTTATTTACTTTGCATAACTTCCAGTTTACTCAGAGTGAACTACTCATGCATGAAAAATATATCATTTGTAAAAATTGAGGTATGTTTAGTTTTAGGGCTTAAAATTAAACAGCTGGGTGTGGTGTGTATGACTTGTAATACCAGCCACTTGGTAGCCAGAGATCTAAGCATTCTACTGTGCTGCTTTTCTAAGCCTTGTGATCCAGGCCAGTCTGGTGCTTCTTCAGCTAAGGGCGGTAACTGGGAAAACGCGCTGGTGCTGTTGTTTGGATGTATTTTTCTAGAGGACACTTGGTAAAGACTTTGTCACCAGCCGTGGCTCTACTGGGAGGTTGTGGGAGCTCTAAGAAGCGGGGCTTAGTGGGAGGGTATTAGATCAGGGGTAGGAGAGTTGGGGAAGACATTGGGGACCCTGGTCCCTTTACTTCCTGGGTGCCCTGAGGCAGGGTTTCCTTGGCCTCACCACAGGCCGAGGGTGGAAACGCTGAGCCACATTAAACAGTTCCTCCTTTTACATTGATTGTCTCCAGTGTCTTCGACATTAATGAAAGGTGACTGACACAGTCTAGCCAAGCTTGACTTCGTAAAACCATTGAGTCATGTTCCTTGGCATTTTGTTAAGGAATCCTCTTCCCCGGGGGAATTAACAAAAAGCTATTTCTAGAGAAACCAACCTTCCTTTCTTCTGCATTTAAATTACTTTGCAGAAACATTTATGTGTTCTAGTACACCCTAGCTAGATATCCTTGGTTTGAGGAGGTACTATTATCTTTTAAACAACCCACACAGAGTCTCCTTTCCAAGTGTGGTGCCTGGACAGGCGCCCTCAGTATCACCAGGGCGCTTGGTAGAAATACAGCCAGCCAGAAACCCAGCCTGATTTAGGGATTCAGAAACTTGGGTGGTGATTCCCAGCAGTCTCTACTCTAGAAGCCCTCCAGGAGAACTTCAGTGAGATTATAGCTGGTTCTGCCTCTCACTTTCTTTAGGGGTTAGGCTCATGAGACTCTTATCTCCAATAAACTCCTCAGACAAAGCTGGGAATGCTGCTGTGACTGAAGTGGTAGCACACTAGCTTTGAGCACCAAGAGGCTCCGAGATAGTGCCCAGGCCCTGGGTCAAGCCCCTCAATCAATCATCAGCAACAACAACAACAACAAAAAGTGCTTGGTATTTGTAACACATGCTTGCTAGGATGTAGGATGGGTTCAGTATCAGCTACCCGGGGTTAGAGTGGTCTCAACCAGGGAGCGGTGTTGGGTTGACATTACTCTAACTAACTCCGTAGTGATGTGGACAGAGCCTATGGTCTTTGACCAGGCTTCCTTCATCTTTTGCTTCACCAGTTACAGTGGCCCCAGGGGGTGAATGGCAAAGGTGTTTCCCTCCCACCCTGCAGTCCACTGTATGAGTCCTGAAAGCCTTCTGCTGGCTACAGCTTAGGGGCTCCATCACCTCTGACATTAGTAAGGCTGAAAAATGTCTTTTTCAGTTAGCTGGTGATTTCTCACTGTAACAGAGGAGAAAAATGGGCCTGGGAGAGCAGTTAACTGGTCTCTAACCTTGTTTGTTTATGCTATTACTGGGGCTTGAACTCGGTATCTTGTACTCTTTTTTTTTTTTTTTTTTTTTTTTTTTTGGCCAGTCCTGGGCCTTGGACTCAGGGCCTGAGCACTGTCCCTGGCTTCTTCCCGCTCAAGGCTAGCGCTCTGCCACTTGAGCCACAGCGCCGCTTCTGGCCGTTTTCTGTATATGTGGTGCTGGGGAATCGAACCTAGGGCCTCGTGTATCCGAGGCAGGCACTCTTGCCACTAGGCTATATCCCCAGCCCTTGTACTCTTGTTTGGCTTTTTAAATTCATGGCTAGTGCTCTATCACGTGAGCTATACCTTCACCTCTGGCTTTTTGCTGTTTCATTGGAGATGAGAGTTTCACAGATTTGTCCGCTTGGGCTGACATTGAACCATGATCTACAGATCTCAGCCTCCTGAGTAGCTAGGATTACAGGCACGAGCTACCTGCCAGTCAGTGCGCAGCATTTAGCCATAGGCATTTCTATGTGTCTGTGCATATTTTCAGACATAGTTTGCTCAGTTAAAGTGTGATGTTAAAATGATTAGAGATTGGGGTTCCAAGGCTTGGAGAAGTCATCCCTCTAGAAGCTGAAATGACCCCCACATTCAATGATTGATATTTGAACAGTACTTAGAGCTTGATTCTATGTCTCTTCTTGTGAGTAAATCAAAATGTGGCACACTGAAATGGAGCCTGGAGTGAGCAAGAATGTACTATCCGGTAAAGATGGGAAGTGAGGAGGAATGGTTAATTGGGATAGGGAAAAGAGGATGATGAGCTTTGAGGAGCAACTCACAGTTTATCTAAGCACGAATCCCTCTTGTGTTAGAAAAGCTACACATAAAATTTGGAATCCCAGACACTGTCAACACAGGGCCAGGGAGAACTTTTTATGAATATCAGTTTTAGAAAGAATGATAGCAAATTGATAGATTTAACTAAGTTGAAAGAGAAGCTTGAAAACAAAACATCAATATTCTTTATGTCAGGAGCAAACACTCAGGGGGCAGTCAGGAAAACCAATTTTGTGAGCTCAAATTTCCCACTCTTAAAAGTCCATCAAGCATACCAATAGGATTAAGTAGAGAAAGGATTCAAAAGAGGCACCAGAGGCCAGTTACATATTGTAGAGACTAGCTGTGTTTTGAGTATCAGATTGAAAATGGATGGAGAAGAAATCCTCTAGGCATCTTCCCTGTGCGTTGTTAGCAGAGTGTGATGAGCACAGCTATCTGGCTAGCTGTTTCAGCAGAATATATCATGAGACTTAACTTTGGTCATACATGTGTGTGTGTATGTGCTGTGCATATATGACCACACTTAATATAATAAAATAGATTTATTTATTTAAAAATTTTACTATAAAGATGATGGACAGTGTGGTTATAGTTCCATAAATCAGGTAATGAGTACATTTCTTTTGGGGCAATGTCTCTCCTTCCCTCTCTCTTTCCCAGTTTTTCCCTCTTGTTTCCACCTACTATATATATATATATGTATATGTTAATCTTTTTTTAATTGGGTGAGGTGATGGATTTTATGTTGACATCCCCTCTCTTGTCCTCCTTTCTCCTTTTAGTGGTCACCATCCTTCAGTAGCCCTCCTCCTTTATCTCCTTAAAAGCATTCTAGATTATGAGTAGGAGAGAAAATAGTCATATTTGGCTTTCTGAGTCTAGCTTTATTTTGCTTAATATGAAGATCTCCAGTTCCACCCATTTTCCCACAGATGACACATTTTGTTCTCCTTTATGGCTGATTGATACCTCACTGTATATGTGTATCTGTATACATATATGGTATGTATATATACATACATACTATGGTATATTATGTATGGTTACATACACATATATATAGTATATCTATATACCATATTTTCTATACTCATCTGCTGATGTGCAACATAGGCTGATTCCATGAATTTTAGCTATATGGTTTTGGTCTTATAATTTGGCTTCTAGGATTCCATGTGAAAGAAAAATCAGGATTTATATCTGGGAACGATGACCATAGCACTGTTTATAATGGTGGGAAAAAATAAACCCTAACAGCTGAATGATTAGAAGTAGAGGCCTGGTCAAGAAATTACTCATAGAAAGTATACAACTATGTCAAGTCATGTTCTCAAAGAATTTTAATGACTGTAGGAAATGTTATTTAAGTAATGTTGGATAAACAATGGATTAGAATTCTTAATTCTCTATGATCGTGAGAAAAAAGCCCAGAGAAGATATTAGAAGACATCATAAATACAGAAGTGGTTTTCTGTATGTATTAGAGGTCCAAGTGATTTTAAATTTATTGTATAACTTTATTCCCCTGGGTTTCTGTCAGGATTGTGCATATGTTTTATAAGGAAGCAAAAAGTAAACATTGTCGAAAAAAAGTCAAAAGTGTGACACATCATTTGCCAAAACTAAGTACATTTTTACAAACACTTGGGTAGTTTCTGTGTGGAATATCCCTGTTCCTTACAAGTGAGACATGGGATTGGACTCTGCTAATGAGTCAGTTGATTTTCTATTTGTCTTGTGACCCTGGAGTTTCTATTTAAAATGGTTGATTTGGAGCATTTAAATCAATGCTCAAGTCTCCAGTCCTGCATTACCTTTCTGTAGCGTCTGGTCTGGCACAAAGGGATTAAGTCTTGAATCACTGAAGAGCCATAACTTTTCTGTCCTTATATGTAGAAGTTAAAGAGTTTCTTTTTAGTACCCATGACTCTCTGCCTGTTCCTATGTTTGTTGTTGTCAATTTCTTGGGGAAGAGTGTGTGTGTGAGGACCCCCGGATCTCTGGTTAGAGTGAGCTGGAGTGATTCCCTATTGTTTGGCTGTCATCTTTTTTCTCCTAGCCAAGTTCTTTACCCATTGGATAATTGCCATAGAAGCTCCTGGTACTTGATGACTGATGTGTTAATAGTTACATTTCTGGGCTTTTATTTTTCCTTCATTGTGCCTGAATCCATTTTTCATGTGACCCCTCCCCCCATGTTCAATATATAAATGAATGAGAAATGGAAGTAATCTTAGTAATCTTAGTTTCTGAGTTTACTTCCCTTTGGAAATTGTATTGATACACACACACACACACACACACACACACAGCACACTGAATACAAATCTCGTACGTGAGGGAAACTCAATCTCCTTTTGAAGTTTGTTAGGTCTTAAAATTCCTATGTTCTCTTTTAACTAGCTTGGCAGTATTAAATTAAAAGTCTGGAGAGAGGGGCTGGGGATATAGCCTAGCGGCAAGAGTGCCTGCCTCGGATACATGAGGCCCTAGGTTCGATTCCCCAGCACCACATATACAGAAAACGGCCAGAAGCGGCGCTGTGGCTCAAGTGGCAGAGTGCTAGCCTTGAGCGGGAAGAAGCCAGGGACAGTGCTCAGGCCCTGAGTCCAAGGCCCAGGACTGGCAAAAAAAAAAAAAAAAAAAAAAGTCTGGAGAGAGCCCAAAATTGGTGGTTATTCAGGACACGTTCCCAAGTTCTCCAGCAGGGCTTACTAATACAGGGGTCCAGCTGGGTTTCCCAGTATAGCAACTGCTAGCCACATACGGCCATTTAGGTTTAAACCAACTAAAACTACAATTCAGATCCTTAATTGAGCTCACTACATCTCCTGTGCGCAGTATTCACATGGGGCTAGTAGTTACCATTCTGTGTGAGGTACAAGGACAGAAAGTTCCAGTGGATGCTGCTGGATGGGAGCCTTTCAAAGCAGCTAATGGGACCCTGATTTCTGATTAGGGTTTGAATCATATTTAATGAACTTTCTCACCCAGTCACTTCCTTCACAAGGATTGGCTTAGTCGGTGCTAAACTTAGTTATATTCTGCAAATATGTGCCAGACGAAGGAAGGAAGCAGAGTAAAGAGTAGAGAATGCTTACTGTGTTAGATTTGGTTCCAAGAAATGAATACACCTCGGTGGAGGAAATATATAATTGAAATGAAAAACATGTAGTAGACTCTGAGCATTTTAGAGTTGAAAGGGGGCATTTGACCATGTCATAATCAAGCCTTACCTAATTCATGAAAGAAAATGTGAGAAACAAGAGGTTAAGTCATTTGTTTATGTCACAGCTAAATGGGGTCTGCTGACTCTCAGTTACAGCCCCAAACTGCTGACTGCTTTCAGCATTGCCGTTCTCTGCTTTGCCAGTTTTAGGGAGGAGAGGAGCTTATTGTTGTGCAGTTTACGTGAGACAAAAATCACATGATTTATTTTGCACAAACCAGGAAGTTACCACGCCTAGGTCACTGAACCTTCTTTATGTGTCCTTGTGAAAAACAAGATCTTGCTTAAATTAACAGACACTTTTCCTTACACGGAAATATACTTCTTTTTTTTTTTTTTTTTTTGCCAGTCCTGGGCCTTGGACTCAGGGCCTGAGCACTGTCCCTGGCTTCTTCCCGCTCAAGGCTAGCACTCTGCCACTTGAGCCACAGCGCCGCTTCTGGCCGTTTTCTGTATATGTGGTGCTGGGGAATCGAACCTAGGGCCTCGTGTATCCGAGGCAGGCACTCTTGCCACTAGGCTATATCCCCAGCCCGGAAATATACTTCTTTAACAAATTGCGAGCTTGGGGTTAGGATGTTCTTGTTAGGTAAAGGGGTTTAATTTTTAAAATACGCTGGATAGTTGTTAGGTGTGTGCGTGTGTGTGTGTGTGTGGATTTTATTATGTCAAGCTGAATGAATCAATTGTCATAAGTCAGACCTGCCATTTAAACTAAACTACATAGAAAGGGAAAGCAAACAGAATTTCTGTGAAACGACGTGTCGTTCCCGTATTTACTGTGCTTCCCTCGGAACTGTCTATTTCCATAGGCTCCATGCGATGCTGAAAGCTGGCTGTGGAAAGCCAAGTCAATTATCCTGGCCTTTGGGGCCACACGCTGTGCCAAGATGGCATTTTGGTAGCATTCTTTCCTCTGTGTTCTGTTGATTATACCTCTAAGCCCTTCCTGAGCGCATTTCCATGGTTCCTTCTTCACGTAGTGCTGACCCTCCCCTTTACTCAGTTTCCATCCAGCCCTGCCCTCCTTCATCCATCCTGTACTCTGCTACGGGAAGTGCGTCTTAAAGCGTGGTGCTTCCCTTTCCCTGTGTGATGCGTGCATGTGTGCGTGCGTGCGTGCTTGCGTGCACGCACGTGTGTTGGCCCTGGGGCTTAAACTCCGTGCCACGGTGCTGTCTCTGAGCTTTTCTTTCCTCAAAGCTGGTGCTCTACCACTTGAGCCACAGCTCCACTTCCAGATTTTTGATGGTTACCTGGCGATAAGAGTCTCCTGGACTTTCCTGCCCAGGCCGGCTTTGAACTGTGATCCTCAGATTTCAACCTCTGGAGTAGCCACCAGTGCCTGGCCCTTGTATGATTTTTTAAAACAAGTTGAAGGATCTGTTTTGAACCTCAGAACTTGCCCTTTTGCTCATGGTTCTTTGGTTTACTGGGACAGCCTCAATTAAAATTTTTTTTGCATCATTGATGTTGATTCCTACCATCAAACCATGTGCCCTCATTTTTGCTTTAGTAAATATAGTCATCTGTGCTCCAGCTGTGTTGGGTGAATGCGAGAGACTCATGTTTTTCAGGTTTATGTCTTTGAGTGTCATTCTGTTTGGTTATTCATGAATTTATCTTCCCACTGGCAAGATGCTTAGATTTGTGGTTAATGAACCAGTCAAGTTATTCTTTGGAATGCAAGTGGAGAAGGGCAGTGTGTCGTGGGGAAAGTCTGCCAATTTCTGGTTCATAAAGCACACAAGTGCTGAGACTTACTACTGGCTTGGGTTCCAGATCACCCATGATACACCAGGGCTTCTTCCCTAATCAGGATACCAGGTGTTGGAATACCACTGTGGGGGAGGGGTGCTGGGGTTGAGGGGGGCTTGCTCCTTCTCAGCATGGAGAGAGAGGCAAAGGGTCTTTGTCCAGTGTAACCATGGCTATTGAAACATAAGTTCTTGTGGAAAATCATGTCCACGTTGGTGGTGCTATTGACTTTGAGAACGTTTTTGCCTTTGATATACAAGGACCTTAGTTGTTTACCTTGCATAAAGAGATGTACCAATAAGTCTATATTCCTGGTATTTTCTTCTTCTTTTTTTTTTTTTTTTTTTTTTTTTTGCCAGTCCTGGGGCTTGGACTCAGGGCCTGAGCACTGTCCCTGGCTTCTTTTTGATCAAGGTTAGCACTCTGCCACCTGGGCCACAGCGCCACTTCTGGCCATTTTCTGTATATGTGGTGCTAGGGAATTGAACCCAGGGCTTCATGTATAGGAGACAAGCACTCTTGCCACTAGGCCATATTCCCAGCCCTTCTGGTATTTTCAGTTACCAACATTACATTTTGCTTAACGCTATCCTGAATTGGTAGCAACTCTGAGAAGTTAATGTTACTATGGGAGAGCTTAGAAATGAGTTTATATGGCTTAATATCATTAAAGTGCTCTGATGTTTACTCCTGTTTGCTTCCTACAGGATGAATTAAGGGACGAATATAGTGGCTTCTCAGACATGGAGAGCAGTCGGTCTGTTCCCAGCATGCAAGATTCTTCATCTTTGGAAAAGCATATCAGCTCAGCCAATGGAAATGGAGATCTTGATTCAGGTATGACTTTCCTTTTGGTTTCTTGGCCTGTATCTTCCTGAAATGTTCAGGAAAACAGTGGAGAGGCATTTCCAGACCTCACATGCCTCCTGTCTCTGGGATTGTCTGTTTTGTCTAAGCTATCTGTGTCCCTATACCAGGGCTTGGCTGGTGTTCTACTACTTGGGCCATGCCTCCAGAAGTGGATTTTTTTTGCTGGTTATTTTAATGACAGTGTCTCATGGAATTTTTTTTTTAATGTCCAAGCTGGCTTTAAAGCTCCATTTTCTGGATCTCAGCCTACTATGTGGCTTGGATTATAGCTGTGGGCCACTGGACATAGTCCATGACTAGATCATTTCCAATGTTGTATTTTCAAAATGGTCTAAAAGCCAGCTATGTCGTATTATTAATGAGCCTTCCATTTTCATGCAGCTGTAATATATCTTTGTAGCTTAAGTCGATTGTGAAATTCATTGATGTTAATCTGCTGTCAGGAAATTGTTTGTACTGATGTTTCCTTGAGAACAAGTTCATAGATGCAAAGTTGGAGATGGGGAATGATATTATCCCCTAGGGTATTTTATGCCATAGCCCATCAGGTTCCCACTTGGAGACTTGTTCTGTGTTTTTGTGTGGTAGATGATCTACTATTTCTCAATAAGTCTAAATTATCCTTATGGCCTACATTTGTTTCCTGCTATGTGGCTCTTCTGTCTCCTCCTTAGAATTTGCATAAGTTTTCTTGTGGCCACTATTGGGGTGGGGCTTATCTCTAAAGTATTCATTCATTCATTCATTCATTCATTCATTCAGCATGTCAACCATTGTATTTTTGTGGTGCTAGGGTTGGACCTCAGAATCTGGACCCTGTGTGTCAGGCAGTCCACTGCTGAGCTACACCTCTAACCCTTCTTGGTGCTGGTTATTTTGGAGACAGGGTCTTCATGCCATGGCATGTGACTGGACTGTCATCTACTGTTAGCTTACCATCAGTGCCACTGTGCCCGGCTTGTTCCATGTGGACAGTCCTACCTGGGGCGGACTTGGGACCACCGTCCTCCCAATTTCACCCTCCTAAGAAGCTAGTATTACAGGTGTACCCTATCATGTTCAGCTGTGGGTTGAGAGATGGTCTTGTGAGCTGTTCCATCCAGGCTGCTCTCATCCACTCATTCGTAGCCTCCCAAGAGGTGAGCCACTGGCACCCCAAAGATGGGGCTAGAAATCTTAGAGCAAGCTTTAAAGCTTCGCTTTACCATTGAGGCTGACTCCACTCTTGAAACCTATGTCTTCTAGGTTTAAGTATTTGAACTATTGACTATATGACTATACTGACTATATGATTCTTCAAGTATTTATTATTATTGTCTTCACTTGTTGACATGCAAAATATCTTCAGGTCTAGAACTAGTTTTGGGGGAAATTTGGTTCTGAGGTCTACCAGGACATGCTCAGGGATAAGCAGAGATTTAATGCTGGGGGTGTTTTCGATCAGATGTGGTCTGAGGATCACAGTGCAAAGCCAGCCCAGGCAGGAAAGACTGTGAGACTCGTTTTTTGCCAGTCCTGGGGCTTGAACTCAGGGCCTGAGCACTGTCCCTGGCTTCTTTTTGCTCAAGGCTAGCACTCTACCACTTGAGTCACAGGGCCACTTCCGGCTTTTTCTATATATGTGGTGCTGAGGAATTGAACCCAGAGCTTCATGTATATGAGGCGAGCACTTTACCACTAGGCCTTCAGGATCAGATGTGGAAGGGAAGGAAAGTTCAGTGTTCTTTCGGGAATTTTGTATGGATTTGAGAATTAGGGGTGATGGTGTCCAAGTGTGAGTTCAGACAAATAATCAACATTTTGTATTCTTTATGAGTATTAACTCCCTTATCTCTATTTTATTTATTTATGTTGTTTTGGTCCTTAGGCTTGATCTCAGGGCCTGAGAGCTGTAACTTAGCATTTTATGCTCAAGTCTAGAGCTCTATGACTTGAGCAACAGCTCTACTTTTGGCTTTTTTGCTGGTGAATTGGAGATAAGAATCTCCCAGACTTTCTTGCCTGAGGTGGTTTTGAACCATGATCCTGAGAACTTAGCCTATTGAGCAGCTGGAAACAAGCACTTAGCTTGTTTTTTATGGTTGTCTCTCCCCACCCCCCAGTGGTGGGGACACTCATGTAGGTCTTTGTGCTCTGATGAGATGACTGTTCTTGCCCCTGGTGTCCTTCAGTGTAAGGTGGACCTCCAGGGTGGCGATGGCTTGAGTTGCTTTGAGTTATTTACACTGTGGTTCACAATTGCACAATTTTCTACTCCTTACGACTGTATGAACTCTGAATATTAGTACTGCAAAGAAGGTCTAGTCCCTTCTTGTCTCTTCCTGAATTTTGAAAGCACTTAGTAGCTGGTCACCTGTGGTGGCTCATGCCTGTAATCCTGTAATCAAAGCCAGCCTGGGCAAGAAAGAAAGTCTGTGAGACTCTGATCTCCAATTAACTATCAAAAAGCTGGAAATGGAGCTGTGGTTCCCCAAAACGAGTTCACTATCCTTGAGCACAAAACTAGTTCAAGCCCCAGACTGGCAAAAACTCCCATACCCTCCCTTCTCCCTCCCCCCACCCTCCAAAGAAAGCCAACAAAACAAAATACTGACACTGACATAAGCATGTGTACTCAGCAGTATTTCATTCATTCAGCACCTCACCATTCTCAGGTCTTTTATTAGATAGTAGTTACAGGATTTAATATTCAGCCTTGCAAAATCAGCCTCATTTCAGATTGGAAAATGGTACAAACACAAGATTTAACTCCTCAGGAGAAAGCACGCATTTGTTCATAGCATATTTGACATGGACTCCAGCTTTTGATAAGGCATTCTCTTTTTTTTAATGTTTATTTTGGGCTATTCTGACACCGCAAATAGCTTTCTGTTTCGTAAAAGTGGATCACCGCTGCTCACGCACACCAGTTTTCTCTCAAAATCGTGATATTTTCTTCGCATCTTTTCACAGTCGGGTTGCATGACGTCATGAGGGAAGTGCCTCCCAGTGGCTCAATTTATGGTGGCAGAAGATTGTCAGAGTTTCCTTGATGAAATGTTTATGGGTTTAAGAGGCTTATGAATCAGCTGTAAATATTTGCTTTGGGTTTATGAGACCTCTCCTCATAACATTGTATGTGTTTATCTACTGCTCATTGAAATGTCTTTAGAGAATCAACTGCTTGGGGCTCCTAGGCCCAGCGATGTTCTATTTTGTAAATGATTTTATGGTTCAAACAATACAGTTCAAGTCACCAGTGACTGGGCGTACAGTTTTTATTTTTCAAATCCCATTTTGAGCCTGACTTTTGGGGTACTTTATAAAGTCTTTCTCTAGCCAGGGAGGGAATGATGGAAGTTAATGTCTTTTTGATTCCACTGTAGGGAGATACTGGGAGCTCTCTGATTTTGTCTTGTCAAGTTGACTAAATAAATAAGTGAGCCCCAAAGGAGAGAAGAGCTCATTACATTGGGGACGGGACTGGAAATGTAGTTTGTAGCGGATTAAACTTTGGTAAAAACGGAATTTTCTGCAAAATACGAATAGTGGGGATTAGAATTTTATGAGGGATACGTAGAGCTACAACAAAAAGTCTCGGAGTCTCAGATTGAGGTGTCCTGTCTCCCCTCTCCTCAGGAGTCATGGAGATGAGGGTTCTGGGGCCTCTAAACTGAGGTACCAAGAGCAAGTAGTAGACAGGGTCTGCTAGCACAGCCTGGATGCGAGTAGGCATTTTTGGTGTGAAGGGATGAATTGCTCCCGTTCATTTGCAACAGCTGACATTCTCAGGACCAGGGCCGCTGGCCTTCTTAGGCTGAGGACTCAGTTTCCTGCCCAGGTCTTCTCCCAACTTTGCTTCACTTCTTCCTCATCCCCAGCCTCCCGGGACTCAGCCCTCGCTTGTCCTCTAGATGGTGGGTGCTTGGATGATGGGTTCTGCCCCCGCCTTGTGTGTCTGGCTGAGGGATCTTGGAATGCTTCCCATCACAGAGTGACAGATGCATCAGGCACTGTGGCCTTCATCCCTGATGGACAGGGGGGGGGGGGGGGTGGAGCTTCTGAGTCCTGACAGGGAGCTCAGGAGCGGTGTTTACTAAGCTCAGCTCTGCAGCCCACCTTCCTCGGAGGGTGACAGTGGAGTCCCTCACTTTTCTGAGCTCCTGGTAGCTCTTGTGGGGGTGTCCATCTGTCCTGTTGCTTGGAAAGGTTGTTTGGCCGAGTGGGGAGTGCGGAGCAGAGGGCACACCCCAAGTCTTTTGATGGTGTCTGGCTTTGACCCTGGGGGCTGTGAGAGGACTGGGTGAGAGCCAGACACGTGGTCAAGAAGTCTGGACAGGATCTGCGATCAGCCCGAGTCCTCAGACACCAGAACGTTTTGGCAAAGGCCCAGTGCCGACGCAATGCCCTCAACGACTGGATGAGACAGCAGACATGCTGTCCAGATGTGCTGTTTAAGGACAAGGTAACACAGATAGGGCCGACAGCTGCCGCCTGGCCTGTATTCTAGAATACGACTGCCTTCTCTTTGGGTGGCTTCCCTGTGCCCCTGCAAGTGGAAACGCTACCATCATCTCTCCTGAGCTAGAGGTGCAGGACCCTTTAACTTCATTAATCAATACATTTTCTTTTGCCAATACTAGGGTTTGAAGTCAAGACTTGGGCACTTTCCCTTACCTTTTTTTTTTTTTTACCCAAGGTTAGCCTGAGCTCTACTTCTGCTTTTTGGCAGTTAATTGGAGCTAAGAGTCTCATAGACTTTCCTGCCTGGGTTGGCTTCAAACCTTAGTCCTCAAATCTCAGCCTCCTGAGTAGTTAGGATTACAGACCCGAGGCACTGGAGCCTGGCTCTCCTATTAACTGCTTTTGAGAAGCCTGTTTCTGCCTGAGTAGGCCTGAGTCCCTTCTTTATCTCCTGGCTATTTCATTGTAGGTCACTTTATTGGAATAACATTTGAGAGGCAATTCTAAGGGACTGGGGTTTTATAAGGCAACAGTTACCGTCCTTGCCTTCAACTTAGCATCATCTAAATTTGTAAAAATGACCCCTTTCTATCCAGTTCTGGGACACTGCAGAGTAGAATTAAAAATCCCTAGTAGAAAAAAAGATCTAGCGATAGCTTCCAAAAATAGAACTTTCCTACTCAGGCCCTCAACCCTTTAGCCCTGAACTGCTGGACAGATGTGCCCCTCCGTACCAACCACAGGCTGGACAGCATTTCCTCATCACCACGAAACCTTTGCCTGGTGCTTGTGAAAGACTCATGGGTCCAATGGCACCGTGTATATTCTTATATTGAGCTGATGTTTTGATTTTGAAAGGACACAGAGGAGTTTCATAGTTATTTGTAGTTTGATGAGCCAATTTGGAAGAATAACCAGAAATAATTCTGAAAATACTTATATTTAACCAAAAACATCATTCTTACTAATATTAAGAATAGTATACTATTAATGAGAATTATTCTAAATATTTACATTAATTAATATTTCTTTGGATAATGCAAATAACATGCCCACTAGAGGACAATGCCCAGAAAACTGAAAAAATAAAGACTTCCTATCAGATTCTGGCTAAAATTGAGAGATTGGTACTTTATTATCAGCAAGGAAAAGACTGAATTTCTGAGACCTAATTCATAGTTAAGAATATTCTATTCAGAAGCGAGAATGGAAATTTGAGAAATCTTGGCTTCCTGGCTGAAGAAGAAAGCTAGAACTTCCGGTTCTTTATTTCACAGACCTTTAATTCTTTCCGGAGGTCATGTTCTTTTGAAAAGGGATCTGTGGGCCTGTTCGGCCTGTGTGCCCTTGTGAAGGTCATGTGTGGATCCCCTTTGTGTAAGAGTGGATGTTGGAAGTGACTGGGGCCATGTGGCAAAAACAAGAGCTAAACCAGAGAGCAGAGCACCCCCCACGCCTTCCTCGCACGTGCCAGGGTGGGCGATGGTTCCTCAAAAGACACAGTTACAAATCTCTGGAGGTAGCTGGGGTGAGTTGGTAGTTTGCTGAATGCTGTTGGGGAAAGAGACATGGATTGACCACTTCTTCCTTGGTGTGCAAAGAAGTCCTTGTTTTCTTCCTGGGAGAGTCCCTCATTCTCAGGTTCATCAGTTTCCCCACTTCCCTTTCAAGAGCACTGGAAACCCTTGACTGCCGAGCCATGATTTTCCTGCCATTATCTTTCCTGATGCCTGTGGGCCTGGAGGCCACCTTTGGCACCTGTCCTTCAGGAGTAGCTTTCCCAGGTCTACAGGGCACTTTTTTTTTTTTTTAATGTGGATGGTACTAGAGTTTGAACTCAGGTCCTTTGTACTTGCTCTCTTGGTTCTCTGCCATGTGAGCCGCACTTCCAGCCTCACTTTTCACTGGTTATTTTGGAGATGGAGCCTTGTTGACTTTTCTGTCTAGCTTTCACTTGTGGTCCTCTGGATTTCAGCCTCCTGAGTAGTTAGGATCACAGAGGTGAGCCACTAGCACCCAGCTTGTATGTCAGCTTGGAAGGAAAAGTAGCATCAGGCACCGAGATGAGTACCACACTGCCTGATTGTTTCTTTTAAGCACCTGCTGCTCAGGGACAGTACAAATATCAGCTTTGGGCTGTTAAGACCCACCAGACTGAAAGCCTTTTTTTTTTGTAGGAAGCTGGAGGGAATTTATGTGCCCAGATTTATCTGTCCAGGGTTGGCTTTGAACCAGGATCCTTTAGATCTCAACCTCTTGAGTAGCTAGGATTACAGGTGCAAGCCACTAGCGACCAGTGATCTGTTTTCTTTTTATTCTGAATGTAGCTTCTGGAAAATGTAGCATTGTGCTTACAACTCGCACAGAAAAATGCATGCCTGTATTATGGCAAGAGAAATAGACTTTTCAAGTCCTCTCATTTTAAGCAGTTCTTACCGTCTTCAGAAATAAGCGTCCAGTGGATTAAATGGTGTTTCTTTGTTTCTGATTTCTTAAGGTGGAAATTAGCATTCAGAGCAACTTCCAGCCTGGCATGAAGTTGGAGGTGGCCAACAAGAACAACCCGGACACCTACTGGGTGGCCACGATCATCACCACGTGCGGACAGCTGCTGCTTCTGCGCTACTGTGGTTATGGGGAAGACCGCAGGGCTGACTTCTGGTGTGATATGGTCATAGCAGACCTCCACCCCGTGGGGTGGTGCACACAGAACAACAAGATCTTGATGCCCCCTGACGGTGAGCCCCCTCCACTGAACGAAGGCCAGTGGTCATCCTACCACAGGCCTGTATTCACTGTCACGTCAGAAAGAACCGCATGGGAAATCCTCCATGGATTATTACCGAAGTCGTCAGGTTCTTTACACATTGTGCTTGGGCTTCCTTAGCTGGAAGACATGGGGGAGTGGCTTCATGTCCACGTGGCAGGCCCGTCTCTGGCCGCTGAGCTAGCTATGGCCTGCGGGAGGTGAATGCGTTGGAATTCAACCCTCCTGTGTTTAGCGAGTGGGACAGGAAAGCGGATGGGATGCTTAGGAGTGAGGCCTTGTTCATTTCCTCTGGTGGCTGGCTAGGTTGCTTTTCTTCACGGAAGCAGATCCTCAGATCCTCAGCCTCCTGAGTGGCGAGGATTACAGGCCTGAGTGACTGGCACTTGGCTTCCGAATCGTTTTAATCTGTCTTGTTGGGGAGAGTCAGAAGTATTTAGAAAGCTAAAAGACGGAGAACTGACATCCCTCAGCCCGTGGGGATGGGAGACCAGTTTAGTCACTGTAAATCCGTGGTTGTCTATTGGAGGTGGTTCATGTTTCATCCCCCCGTGGACAGATGGAAATGGCTGGGAGCAGTTTGGGTTGGGCTCCTGGTGGGAGGGAGTCACTCGTGCTAACACTCAGAGGGTCCATATCAGGATGCTGCTATACTTCCTACAGGTGCTGAGGTTCAGAGATCCCATTGGAGAAGAATGGGCTGGGGGTCCAAAGGCACTAAAGCTCATCTGGTCCTCACAATATGAACACTGAGTTCAACCAAGTATTTGACGCTCAGCGCCCATTTTCTGCGTTTCATTGTATGGCCTCGTTAGCATTGTTAGGTGACAACATTAGGTGCGCTCTCTTTTCAGTGTGTGTCATGTCCTCATTCACACTGAGATGCCTGGTTTTCTCTTGAAATGACATATATGATTTTAGAAGTCACCAACAGCTGCCTTAGCATTTTAATTTTTATCCTTGTTTTTTAAATTATAGGACATCATTCTTCATTTTTCTGACTGAAAAGAGGATCTGGTTTATTTTTTCTTTTTACTAGTCTTTGTAACACATAATTGATTGCTTCCTAAGGAGAAAGAGGGTCATGAAAAATGGCTGGAATTGCATTTATGTGACAGCTCTGAGGACTGAGTCTATTGGATTGGTTTTACCTGACATCTTGATCCTTTGTTGTCTCAGAAGAGAGCAGGAGAAGGGTTTCCTTTGCTTTCATCTTTGTGTCTTCTCTGTCCTGTCCTTGGGAGTTGTTTCTTTCCTTCCTCTTCCTTTTTCAGCTGTCAACTTTTTTGGTTTGCAAGGTAGCCAACTTATGTTCTCTCGACTGATTGGCCCTCAGTGTGGATTGTGTCTCAGCTGTATTTTTTTGCTTCTAAAATGTAATTCACATACCATAAAATTCATCCCTTGAACGAGTTCTATTCAGTCATGTGCTGGTGGCTCATGCCTGTAATCCTAGCTACTCAAGAGGCTGAGATCTGAGGATCACAGTTTGGAGCCAGCCTTGGCAGGAAAGCCTGTGAGACCCTTATCCCCAGGAAACTATTCAGAACAAGCCAGAATTGGTGCTGTGGCTCAAGTAGTAGAGCTCTTGCCTTGATAAAAGAAGCTCAGGTACAATGCCCAGGGCCTGAGTTCAAGCCCCAGGACAGGCGCGCGCGTGCGCACACACACAGATACACACACACACAAACACTGTATTATTTGCTGAATTTTGGTATATGTACAAGGTGTGCATCTACTGTCACTGACACCAGAATGTTTTTGTCACCCTAAATTGTTCCGTAGTCTTCCAATCCTACTTTTTGTTTCCATAGACTTTCCTATTCTGAGCATTTTACAGATATGGAGTCTTGTTGCATTTGTTCTTTGGTGTTTGGTCTCTTTCCCTTAGCATAATAACCTCAAGGATTATCCATATTGGCTCTTAAATTAGGATTTTTTTCTTTTTATATGGCTGAGTAATATTCCCTTATATGAGTCTACCACAATTTCTTTTTCCATCCATTCAGTTAAGGGACAGTAAGCTCCGTGCTGTGAGCTTGCTTGTCTTTGTCCCCCAGTGCTAGCACATACTGCCTGAGTCTTCACAATTCTCAATAAAGTTGGTGAGTGGTGGAGAAATTTACACAGAATCCTGTGTAAAGCTTGTTCAGACATCATTATTGTCACTAGGGCAATGATTGTATAGTCTATCTTAACCTTTCTTCCTTGCATTTCAAGTTTGTATTGCCTGTGTCTTTCTATGTAGCAATTTAAGCTTTTATTTTCTACTTGTTCTTTGAGGGGCACTGTTTGGGTGAGCCTGGAGAATGGTTGTTAGAATGTTCATGCTTCATCTCAACTCCCAGATCTGCATATGCAACTTCTAGAGTACATGGGTAAATAGACAAAGCTTTGAGCAGAGCAGTGCACTTGTTTTTTGATTTTTTTTTTGTTTTTTTTTTTGAGTAATATCTGCTCCTACTATCCCAGACACAGGCAAAACTGGTCAAAAATGACATTTTCAGATCTTGCTTTGGATTTAAACTGACACTAAGACACTGGAGCTGCCGGCTGAGCTGCGCCTTCTTAGATTCAGCGGCTGCCAGTGTTGCAAGGTAAAAATCCCACATGGTTTGTGGGTTGTCTGTGTCCTCTGGGACAGACAAGTCCGGGGAAGGCGCCTCCTCTCCCAATCTTCATCTTTGCATAGGCCTTCTTCACCTTCCTGAGGGAAAGGCAGGACAATCAGCTGGGTCAAAAGCTTCTCTTTCTCATCTCCTGTTACTTTTAGGCACTTTAGAATGTCCTGTACATTTTGGGGTGCAATCAGGGCCTCCAGCTTGTTGTTCACGTGCTCCAGCTGCTGCTGCAGGGCCTCCTTCTCGCAGCTCAGCTGCTGACTGGCGGCCCTGTGCTGCTCACAGGCGGACCGGAGCTCCTGCAGCTGGGCCAGGGACTGGTCGTGCAGCTCCTGCAGCTCCTGAGCCACCTTGCTCTTGACCCCAGCCAGCTCTTGCCATTCTTGTGACTTCTCCTCTTGTCGCTTCAGCTTCTCGTGCAGGTGGGTGTTGGCCTGCTGCTCGGAGCGCAGGAGGCTGGTGAGCTCCTCCTCGCGGGCGCTCAGCCCCTGCACGGCGTCCTGCAGCCCGGCCAGCTCGTCTTTCAGCTCCTGGTTGCGCGCCAGTGCACGTCTCTTGCTCTCCTGCTCCTGTTCTATTTTGTCGAGGATCTTGCGCCGGTCCTCGGCGTGCTGCTCCCATTCCTCGGCCTTCTTCTCCAGGATCCACAGCCTCTGCCGCTGCTCCAGGTACTGGAGGCCGAGGCTCTGGTTCTCCTCCATCTGGAGCCGCAGTTGCTCCTGCTGGCTGCGGAGCTCCTCCTGCAACCGCAGGGCCTGGGCCTGCAGCTGCTGCTCAGCCTCTGACGGCCCCGTGGGGGGCTGCGGCTCGGCCTGCTGCGTGCTCAGCTCCAGCAGCTGGCTCTCCAGCTCCCGCACCTGCCTCAGCCCCTGGTCTTTCTCCTCCCGCAGCTGCTCCTCACGAGCGTCTCTCTCCACCTTCAACGTGGCCACCTGCTCTTCCAGGCCCTTCAGCTGTCTTCCACACTGGGCCCGCTCCTCCAGCGCCTGCTGGCACGTGTGGACTTGGGTCTGCAAGTCGGCCTTCTGGGTGAGCAGCACCTCCAGCCTCTCCTGCAGCTCGCTGTTCTCGTCTTCCAGGTCTTCGTTCATTGTGGTTTTCTTCGTACATCCAGCTGCATCTTCACGTGATTCAGGTCTTTCATGAGCTCCACGTTGCTTCTCGCGGTCTCATTCTGCGTGGTGGAAGCAGACAAGGCGAACTCGAACTCGAGCTCGGTCACGCGCTGCTGGACGGCCTGCAGGCAGCCGGCCAGGCCCTCCTGCTCCCGGGTTTTGTCCAGGGCCACCTGCTGCATGTGGGCCAGGGCGGATTGCAAGTCGCCTTCTGTGCATCTGTGCATCTGTATGGCTAGCTTCTGCTCCTGCAGCTCGGCTCTCAGTGCCTCGTGCACGCGGGCTGTCTCCGCCATCTCTTTCCCTTGCTGGTCTTGCGCATCTGTCTTCTCCTGCTTCAGCTGCTGGATCTCACTGCACAGCTGCTGGTTCTGTATTTTGGTGGTGTTCAGGACCTGCACCAGGAGTTGGTACTGCTTTTCAAGGTCCTTGATGTTATGGGGCCTGCAGTACCCTCAACCCTGACAGCCCTGATGGCTGGGGAGGCTGAGGGTCAGCGTGATCATTGGCTGCACCCTTGGTGGAATGATGTTCCCCAGTGATGTTGGTCTTGGGGTTACTTACCTTTGTAGTCTTCTTCTTTTTCTTGGATTCTGCAGGTCTTCCGGGACAATTCTTCTGCTGGTATTCTTGGAGAAGTTTCTTCCCTGCAGTTACCTTTTCTTGTCATGTTTGTTCAGACATTCTAGCTCTGGGACGGCGAAGATGTGTGGGCCACGTTCCCAGGCCTTTAAAATCTACTCTGTTCTTACAATCACCAATAACTCCAACTACCTCCAACTCCACTCTACTTCCAAGTCTATGTCCAAAGTCACCTCAAATCCCTTGCTCAACACTCCGCACCTCCGCCTCCCTCAACTGCTTGTAGTGGTGTGAGCCCACAGAGGGAATTCCAGGGCTATTAGGCCGAATGAAATGTGGGTGTGGCCTCAATTCTTGCCTCTCATTGGTCAGAGAGAAACCTTGAAAATAAAGTTTGTGGCCAGAATATTGTGATCTGGGCAGAGCTGGTGGGGCCATCATGAGAGCTGTTCTTGCAGCCCCTCCTGTAGGGAATGGCTACGCCTTTAAGACCTGGGGCGGCTGGCTGCTGGCCAGTCCCACTTCCTTCGGGGTTCTGCTGGAAGAGATAGCAAACCAGCCCCCACCGCTCGGCGTCGAGCACATGTGTTGTAATGGCCCTGGCTGATGAAAGAGGAGGAACCAACAGGTCCCCGCCCATAGAGGAAGTGCTGAGGCTTCACCGTGATTCACATGCTCATTAGCCTATTGTTTACACCTGTCCGTCCCTCCCCTTCACGCTTCACTACTTCTATAAGTCTGTTGGCCCCTCCCTTGAATGAACAGAGCACTCTTTGAAGCTTCTGGATATGTTTGTGCTAACCCTGTCTTCCTTGGCAAGTATAGGAAGGGGGTAGGGCATTCTCACAACCACACGCTGACTGAGGCTGCACATGGACCTCAAGTCCACAGTTAATTCCTACTGGCCAGAGGATATGCGTTGAGGGCGATAGGGGACCATGCGGAGGAGCAAATAGGCCCAGGATCTCTACACGGACGGAGGTAGAGCTTAGCCTGGCAAATGGCGCCCCAAACATGGGGCGGGGCAGGAAGCCCACAGGACGCAAAGTGCGGAGCTATCGGTAGCCCTCGGGAAATTGGAGTGGGTTCTCCGGGGTGTGTTGGTTCCCCCTTCTGGCAGCTATGACAGAGGGGCAGAATTGATTCGTGTTCCAAGAGACTGGATTCGACTTTTGAGATATTGAGGCCAAGGGCCAAGGTGTTTCTGCTGCCCAGGGTGATGGGCGAGCGTGGGAGCCCCGGGGGTGTGGCCTTGTGGGTCTCCTGGCTCCGGGCGGGGCGGTATGGCATGGCTTTGTGCTTCCCGTGGGAAACCCGCCGTGGCGGCTGCACAGTAGAGAAGCGCAAAAGGCGGTGGCAGCAACACCATGTGGAACAGTTGCTGCCGCCCGGGCTGGGACTCCCCACCCGGGATTTCTGGGTCCCGATTTGCGGGAAGCCTGGGAAATGGCAGGCATGGAGGCGCCGAGGCACGTGTAGAGCCTGGAGCGGATTGCCCTCGCACCAGCCCCCACCCCGTCTCTTTCGGCGTCTGGAGCCGCCGGAGTGCAGAGCAGCGGCTCCGCGCGCTGGGCTCTGAGGACGCGGGGCCCAAGGCAGGCGGCGCGAATTCTCCTGCAGGTGCTGCAGCGGGGCACATCCCGGGCAATGCCTGGGGCTGGCGCGATACACAGGGCCCGGTGTCTGCGGGTGGCGTGGAGCTTCGTGTGCACGGTGTTAGGGCTGGCCCGCGCCCTCTCTACCTCTAAAGCCGGCCCCAAATCTACTGGATTGGACTACATAGCTGTTGGAGAAAGGGACAGAGTCTTAGAATTTGTTATCAATGCTTGATAAGTCGGGATGGCCTCCCCCCCCCCCCGCCCCCACACTTGCTGGTGGCGTGCTGGATTCCTGGAGGCTGGGCGGGGCTAGCAGCCTGTCTGCAGCCCTGCGGATGGTCTGTGAGGCTGGATCTGTGAAAGTTTTGCTTCCTTGGAAAGGTTTTTTGCTCTTTACGGATCACGTGGTTCTAATATGTGAGCAAAATAATATCCTTTTGCCACTGGAATTCCAGAAAACTTACATGGCCAGTTCAGAGATTTTTCCTAAGAGCTGCTTCGGCCGCGGTCCTGGGGGCTGGAGGGCAGGCAGTGTTGGCTTCACTGTGGCTGGCAGACTCCTGGCAGCTTCACAACACAGGCGTCCTGCTGTGAGCCTGCGTCTGTGTCCTGTTAGCTCTGTGTTAAGCTTTCCCGCCCCACAGCTTGGGCGGAGTTATAACAAGAGAAAGCCCCAGGTCTCCAACTCAAACAGGGTATTTGGGGGGCAAACAAAGGGTTCTGATACAGCAATAATTTGATTGCATTTTCTAAGACTACCACCTCAGAGATACTAGAAATTGGAGGAGTTTTTCTTGATGGTTGGAAAGTTTGTTTGTCTGATGTGATTTGATTCCTGTGCTATCCTTGCAATTTGGAGATATTGAAAAGGCAAGGTGCTGGGACCAAATCTCTTGTGTTTTTAAATTCTGGTAAACATGGTTAAAAGTACTTTTGTCACAATTGTCTTGGGTATCAGTCTAATGATTCGGGTACTAAATTCTGTGTGAATACTGTGATGTGATAAGTAAGACTCCTACCTATCTAAAGTTACATATAATCAGGGAAGTGTTTTAAAGTATGTATAACTAACTAGTGGGGATAAAAGTAAACTCTCATTAACCCTGTATGTAAAAAAAAAAATATGGCAAAGCAAGCTAATGGTTCTCACTAATTTATTGGAAAGCTAAATGGATAAATGTTCCTAATTTGTAATTGTGATTCCTGCATTAAGAAAAAAATTGTCATTTGAGTTTAGAGTCTTTCGGATGCAATTAAGGCTGAGGCAAAGGCTCAAATTACGTTCCTAGATGGAAATTTAAACAACCAGAGTGCTAACATTTTGCCAGATCAAAGGCATCATAGCTGTTGGAGTCCACAAAGTTATCTTGGGATTTTGTAACTAGGTAAATCTCTTAAAGTCATCACCCTGCTTAATCCAGAAGGGCATCAGCCTACAAAAGCCAGAGAATACTCAGAGCAACCAACCCGGAAATGCTGGGGGATTTAAATATCTTTAACCAGTCTGTACAGAATTTTGCAAGCAATCTTGCAGGAGGTGTCTCTGAGATCCTACCACAGCCCTACCTGGGTATAACTCATCTCTCCTGCCTGACTTCATCACACGTAGCATGAAGCCTGCTAATTTGGGATGGAAGATACAGCCAGTGCTAAAGCTGAGACTTTTACATTATCCTGAATCTTTTCCCTCTCAATTATCATTCATTTGTGCTCTTTTCCACCTGCCGGTAAGATTAAATGGTATGATTTAAATTGATGGCACATAGACCTCACATTCTCTAAGTGTTACAGCAAAACTTTGACAAGTGGTTTTTGGTCAGTTGTCAACAAGTTACAGATGGGCTATTCCTGTTGCTTTCCTCGTTGCTCAATTGGAAATAAAAAGGGCTTTTATATCTAAGACTCTGTGGAATACAGGTCAAAGCCAGCCCGGGCAAAAGAAAATCTCTCTAAAACTCCATCTCTCAATTAACCAGCAAAGAGCCAGACTGGCTGCTTGGCTCAAAAGAACCAGCGAAATGCTAAAAGCGACACCGTGTATCAAGTGGTAGAGCACTAGCCTTGAGCAGATGTACTCAGGGACAGTGCTCAGGCCCTGAGTTCAAACGCCGTGAATGCGGATGGGAGCATGCCATCCCAGCAACAAGTGCCTGAACTCCTGGGACTCAGCCAGTCCAGGAAACAAGGATATGGAGAGGAGTAAGAGGAGAATGGTGTCATATCCTAAACGGAGTTTCCTTGTCTCACCCTTTCAAAACTAATCAGAGCCGGGAGGTCAAAAGGAATAGTTACCTGTCCATTTTCCTTTTTTTTTTCTGCCAGTTGTATATATATATATATATATATATATATATATATATATATATATATATATATTTATTTATTTAATTACTTATTTATTTTAGCCTCTGGCTACTCCAAACCGGTTCACTAGCACTAAACACTTCCTTCAGTTATTCCTCCTTCTTCGTAGTTAGCCACAATTGGGTTTATGCTCCAAATGGGAACTTTCTGGCTTATGCCCAGGGTATGTTCAGTGTCATTCCTGTTAACTAACTCTGAGAACTTGTCAGTATTTTGCTTTATCCTTTCAAAAGTCTTTTAACAGAATAACATCTCTCACTGAGGTCAACACCTGGGAACTTGCGGTTCAAGACCATCACCTTTTTACACTGCTGTGCCAAGCTACAGGGTAGCCAGAGGAAACCATGACACCCATTGGCCCTCATGTCCATTCTCGTGGTAACGATAAGGACTTTTGCCAACCACACTGGATGGTACCAGGCCATATGGCAAATCAGGGGCCCCTGACTACTTCACCCCCTTTCAGCAGGAAGTAGTTTCAGAAGAAGTGACCTTCGCCCATACTCCCAGCCTGGTGCCCTCCTGTGTCATTTAAAAACAAAAACAAAAAGGGGGGAGCAGCCCCCATGACTAGTTAAGGACAGTTATGCTTTTCCCATGACTAGTTAAGGACAGTTATGCTTACATTAAATACCTTAAATTTACACACAAAATAAATTTTAAATCTTCCCAAAACTGCGGGAAGGAGCCTTGTATGTGCCTTTCCTGATTGGGAAATTAAGCCCGGAGCACTCGCTTTGGAGAAATGTCTTTTTCTTGTTCTCTCCAGGAAAACAAGGACCATGCTGGATTTCTTCTGCTCTCTCAAGAAAATATGGGGAGCCTGCCTGCATACAACAGTGGTAGTGGTAGGAGGCAGCCAGCTTCCCTTCCTTGCTTGCTTTCTAGACTCTTCCTTGAGCGTCTCCTGTGGCGCAATGTTTTGCTGTGGCAGCGTCACCTACACCGTTGCACAAAAAATAAGAAAAGTTTTGCACCGTTGTCTCTGCTTTTGCTCTCCCCCTGCTGGTTGATTTAGGGGGTCCTGTTGGAGGGAAATAGGAACTGAGGGTTTTGACACCTTACTTCAATGTTTTGATAACTGTTTTAAAAAGGTAGGCGCAAGGGTTTAGTGCCTTGCCTTCAATGTTTATGAAAAAAAAATGTTTTACTAACTACATGTGTTAAGTTATCAGCTGTTGTGGACTACCAGAGTCGCCAGAATTTAAACCTTCTACCTCACCAGCAAAAGAGGAAATGATGCCTGCATTGTCCTGAGTGGCGCGGAAACCTGCTAAGGACTCCAATTTCTCTGGACTGACCCTCCCTCCTCCCGCCCTGGGGCCATATGGCCGGAAGCCGCTCCTACGCCTTCTGGGTCCGGAAACAGAGGGAGTAGTTCTGGCTCGGCTTGCCTCCCATCTCGATCTTGGGTCCACGTGGATGCCTTCAAGATGGTGCCTCTAGAGCCCAGGGCCGGTTCTATTGGTGCATGACGTCAGCCTGTGGGGGGAGTCCCAGGGTGCCACTCTTGGCGAAACAGCCCGGCTCAGCCAATTAGCCAAGTTCATCCCTTCCCGCCTTCCTGCCTTCGTTGCTGTAATAAATCCTTCTCCCCGCCCCCTGGGCGAGGAGTTCAGTTCAAACCTCAAGCTGTCTCCCCGAAGTCTTTCTTTCTGGGCCGATCTCCGACACGTGAGTAGAGGAAGGGGGGGAGGTTTCAGTAACTCACTCTCCTAGGCTAACCCCGATCCACGAGAGCACGTTTTGCCTCCTGCTGGTGGGAAACAAGGCCGAGTGGTCTATTGTAGTTTTGAGGTTCAGGCATTTTCCCCGGGAAATAGGGGAAAAGGGGCCCCAGGTTCTGGGGGAACCCTCTACCACTTTGGAGCCTCTGGACATCTTCAGCACTGGAGTGATCAGTTGTCCTTTGGTGATTGTTGAGTTTATTTTGTGCGGCCAGCTGGTCTGGTTGTGGTGGTACACCCCTGTAATTCCAGCAGGAGAATCACGGGTTTGAAACAAGCCTGAGCTACACAGCAGGTTCTAGGCTAGCCTGGGCCACGGATCCTTAGACTTGCATTTTCTTTTCTCAGGAGAGTTCTGACCTCTGTCTCTGCTCATCTGTCGGGCTTCTATTTTGCAATGCCACTGAGGGGGTGATGTGGATTAATGTGAGGACAACATTTGGAATACAAGTGTTTGCTATTGATGGTGTGTCAACTCTCATTGCCTTCATTTTGAATTATCTACTTCATTGACAACCGCATTTAATTGCCATCAAAGTGCCTCGCTCTGGAAGCTATGCAGACCTATCTTACGGTTTCTCTAACTCTCAAGATTTGGTTCATCAATAAGCTGTGTAAGATTGTCAAGCAGGGTGACCAGATTTACATTGGGAATTTGGGGCACAAATGAAAGAAATGAAAAAAAACCCCACAAAACTTAAACCTCTCTGAAAATTTTGTTCCACTGAAGAACCTTCTTCATTTCAGGAACCTGTAGATGTGGCACGGAAGCCAGGTGCAGTGGCATATGTGCTGAGACAGGAGGATCTGGATTCAAAGCCAGCCTGGGCCACATAGCAAGATCCTGTCTCAGAGGCGCAGGGGGCGAGAGTGAAGAAACCTCACGACATGGTTATGTAATCAGGGCCAGAGCTGAAAAATAACCTTATGTGGACAAACCTAATGGTTGACAGTTTCCTGTGATATAATGTCATGCTGAAATAACAGAAGAAATCAAGAAGTAATGGCTTTTGTAAAATTCTCTATTTTTTAAATAAGGCATACAAGGGCTGAGGATATAGCCTAGTGGCAAGAGTGCCTGCCTCGGATACACGAGGCCCTAGGTTCGATTCCCCAGCACCACATATACAGAAAACGGCCAGAAGCGGCGCTGTGGCTCAAGAGGCAGAGTGCTAGCCTTGAGCGGGAAGAAGCCAGGGACAGTGCTCAGGCCCTGAGTCCAAGCCTCAGGACTGGCCAAAAAAAAAAGAAAAAAAGAAAAAAAATAAGGCATACAAACAGAAGTAAAATGGCAATCATGATAGAGAAGGTAGAAGGTGATCCCAAACAGAGACAGACACACGGGGTGGTAGGGGAGGAGGAGGGGGGGGGGGGACAAGGGAGGTTAGAACTTATGGACATCACCATAAGAGGAAAAAGATCAACATTTGAAGCCAGCATAGACAGGAAAGTCTGTGAGACCCTTGTCTCCAATTAACCACACGGAAGTAGAGTTGTGGCTCAAGTGGTAGAGCACTTTGTCCAGGCCCTGAGTTCAAGCCTCAGGACAATCATACACACACACACACACACACACACACACACACACACACACACAATCTCATATTCCCATTTTTTCTGGATGGCCAAGCATCCCAGGAGATGGGATGTGAGTATGGAGTTAGCCCTGGGGTGGAGGAAAAGAAAGCATGAGCCACTTGGCACAGCAAATTGTACCGGGGCATTCCCAAACCTGCTGCACAGCCTGCCTGGCCCATTGGCTCTGTCCTGCCAGCAGGCAGCCCGCCCATCAGCGCTGCCCAGAGAACCCAGTGATGCTGCCTTGATAGCGCCCTCTTGGCATCAACCACAGAAGCAACGCTGCTTGAGATGAGCCAAAACCCTCGCGGGGACATACCTGTGGCTTTCAGTCAGCGCTCCCAGGAGATTGCCACATTTGCCCAAAAGGCATCTGGCAGCTCTTCAGGTGGAAAACACTCCCTGTGGATCCACTTTGGGTGTTGCTGGCATCTCTGTCTTCGGGCCTTGGAGTCACAGAAGGTGCCGGGGTGGGGAGCCCATTGTGGGCGTGGAGGCAGGTGGAAGGAAGCCTCCATTGTACCCTGCAGCGCTACCAAGTCTTCTGTGGATCTCCTCCAAAGTCTTCTGTGATTACGGATCACCACTAGAAGCTCTGGGCATCTCCCCTAAAGAAAGAAAAATGATACTTCACTTTGGACTGAGATGGGTGTTTTTTTTTTTACCTTTAACAAATATTTAATGAGTACCTCTGTAGGGACAAATCTTTTCTCAAATGGTAAGTATTTCTGCAGAATAATTTTCTTGGCTGTGATTTCTACATTAATGCACACAAAGAACAGCCACCAGCTACTTAAGAGTTCATGCCAACCAGCAAAGCATAGGCTCGGATTTTATTTATTTAATTTTGCATACCTAATTGTGCTTTCTGATGACTTCAACATACATAAAAATGTACAACTATGTATTATAAACATTAGGCTAAAATAGGAATGTGGAGGGACTGGGAGTGGGAGGGAAGGAAAGACACTGTGTGAAAGGAAATGTACTCATGACCTGACTCACATCATTATAATCCCTCTGCACATCGCCTTTAAAATAACAATAAAGTAAATTTAAAAATTAGGAATATGAACGTGCCCAGGTGTGGGAGTACACACCTATAATCCCAGCGACTTAGCAGGCAGAGACAAGATGTCGACGGAAGGTTGGAGGCCAACCTAAACAAAAATGTGAGGTGAGATCTTCTTTGGAGAAAAGAAACACCTAAAAGCAAAAGAACTGTGGCTCAGGGGTAGAGTACTTAAGTGAAAGGCCCTGAGTTCAATCCCAGTATTTCTAGAAAACAAACATTTATTTTGAAGAGCAAGGAATATTTTTAGTGTGAGTATCTGGAAAAAGGTTTGTAACTATTTCTGGGTGTGGGGAAATGAAGATTAGAACTTCTTTCATTATGTAGAACTCCAGATAGTGAGGAATCTAATACTGGAAAATGAAACATCTGACATAATATATTGATGATCTACAGTTCAGTTGTCTCTGCTTAGTTCTTATCGTCATACCTCCCAGTAAATAATACAGAGGAATATCTGCTTGTGACAATACTTTGGGCAATGGAAGGGTCACCGTTTGACCTTTCTTTGAACATACTGTCCTTCAGAAAAGGAAACTACTTCCTCTAAGATCTTGCATCCAACTGACAACTGGATTTCACACGAGATGGGAGACATGAAAAGCATGCATTCTAACTGAGTTTTCTTTCTTCATTGAACAAACATTTCTCAAGCTCCTGTTCCATGCAGGGTGCTCACAAATGGGTAGGAAGACCAAAAGAATGGCTCAAAAGGATGAAAGCTCTTTCTCCCTCATTGCTCGGATTATAGGCATGAGCCACCTCTCCCAGTCACTTCTTAGAATTTCTTAAAATGACCAATATAAACATATTTTGAAAACATTCTTCTTAAAGGAAAAAGGCAGCATGAAAGCTACACTTAGGTTTTTTTGGGGTGGGGGGAGGTCATATGTTGTATGTCTTTCCATCTCCACATGTAGAAAATCCTGCATCCTTTTGTGGAGCCTGAGAGTGTCACGTTCTATTGAATTGTGCTCTGTAAGGAACTTACAAATTGCTTCCATCTTCTGGGTGTGGTACGTTTAGCTATAATGAATAATGTGTGCATCCATCATTTTTGTTTGCTTATATAACTTTCCTGCAGTGGGCTGGAAGAGGAGAGGAGTTAACTTAATGTATCAATGTCATGGGGATTCTTTGGCTTTTCATTATTAATCATATCACATGAGTCTGTCCTGCCTCTTACAGAGGATTGGAGCCTAGATGAGTACTGAATAGAGAGCCTTTGGCCCTGATGTCACTGTAAAAGAATTTGTGCCTAGTTGCTCACTCAATGGTATTGATCAGGAGAAGGAGCACGGGTCACAGAGATATAGAGTCCTATTTATCACTTCTCTGTGGGATATGCGGGCTAGAATCTCAAAACATCAGGGAGGGTTCCTCCCCCTCAAGACACCTTTCTGCCATTGATTTCCAGTCTGCCTCATCATCCCCTGCCTTCACCCAACTCAAGAATCTCCTCTGGGCAGCTGTGCTTTCCACACGTGCATGCCAAGAGCTCACACTGACACTGTTCTTGGTGGATGGAACCAGAAAACCATAGCAGAGAGCAAAGAAGAGTTCTGTGTGTGTGTGTGTGTGTGTGTGTGTGTGTGTGTGTGTGTTTGTGTGTGTGGAGGAGGTACTGGGTCTCACATTTGCTGGGTGGACACTCTACCACTTGAACCACATCCCTAATCTTTTTATTCTTTTGTTATAAGCCAGTCTTCCCTGGATCCTTGTAGCTCTAATTTCTGAGTAGCTGAGACTACAGGCACACACCACTGCACCTGGCTTCAAGTGGGTTCTTACTAACTTTTTGTGGGGCTGATCTCAAAATGTGATCCTCTCAATCTCTGTGTCTTGAGTAGCTGAGATTATAAGTATGTGTCATTGTACCCAGCTTTTCAGTTCTTCAAACACAAAACAAGAACAACAAAAAGACTGTAAATATTAGCTTTATGCAAAAACACGACACAATGACTTCTTTCTATTTTGGGAAGGAGCTAAAGAGAATGTCAGGTGTCTGTGCCGGTTCAGAGATTTGTATTCTGGGAAGATTGTGCTATATTTTCTTATATTTTGGCTGCAAATTTTCTCCAGGTAACAGCTCCAACCTGAACGCATAATTGGAATAGAAGGAGCCGAATACCAGAACAGAGGGCTTAATCATGTTCTCAATAAAGTTATTGCAGAAAACTTCCCCAATCTCACAGGGGACCCCATCCAGGTAACCGAAGCCTACAGTACACCTGGCAGGCCAGACCCCAGGAAAGCCACCCCAAGGCACATAATATTGAAGACTACAGACCTCAAGATTAAAGAGTAAATTCTGAATTCAGCCAAAGCGAAGAAGGAAACTTTTTTCAATGGGAAGAGGATTCGAATAACATCCGACTTATCCACACAAACTTACCAAGCTCGAAGTGAGTGGAAGAACACCATCCAAGTACTTCAGAATAACAATTTACAACCTCGGATCAAATATCCAGCGAAATTGGAGTTCACATTCGAAGGGAGAACCAGATCTTTCCACACCAAAGAGGAGCTAAAGGAGTATGTGAATAAAAAACCAGCCCTACAGCGAATATTAAGAGGGGAACCCCACCCAACAGAGATCGTAAAAGACACACAGACAGAATCAGAAAGAAACCTCAATAGCCAAAGTACAGCAGAAAGACCAGCTCACTAAAGACAAGAAGAAAAAAAAAAAAAAAGAGGAAAAAACAGCCCAACAAGAAAATGGAAGGAGAAAAAACACCCTTATCCTTGATCTCTTTAAATATAAATGGTTTAAACTCCCTGATAAAGAGGAGCAGACTGGCAGAATGGATTCACAAACAAAAAGTTGACATCTGCTGTCTACAAGAGACCCACCTTACAGCAAGGGACAAAAACAGGCTTCGAATGAAAGGATGGAGCAAGATCTACCAAGCAAATGCACCCACCAAAACGGCAGGTGTAGCCATTCTGATCTCAGACAAGCTGGACTTCTCATTAATGTCCACTCAAAAAGACAGAGAAGGACACTACATATTAATACAAGGAAAAATCCAGAATCAAGAAATCACGGTGATAAATGTATACTCACCGAACAAAAGAGGCCCTACATATGTCAAGCAAATTCTCACAGAATTACAGAGCAAGATAGACGCAAACACAATCATAGTGGGTGACTTTAATACTCCTCTCTCTCCAAGAGACAGATCCAACACCCAGAGGATTAGTAAGGGAGCTGAGGACCTAAATAACACCATTTCCCAAATGGATCTAACAGACCTATATAGAACCTTTCACCCTACAGAGACCCAATACACCTTCTTTTCAGCAGCCCATGGATCATATTCCAAAATAGACCACGTCATAGCCCACACAAAGAACCTCAGCAAATACAAAAGTATTGACATCATCCCATGTATTGCAATATCTGATCACAGTGGATTAAAGGTAACCCTCAACAACAAAGGATACCACAGAGGCTATACACACTCTTGGAGGCTAAACCCCATGCTGCTATCCAACACTTGGGCCACAGACCAAATTAAAGATGAAATCAACGAATTCATAAGCCACAATGACAAAGACAACACATCACAAAGAAACCTATGGGACACAGCTAAGGCAGTACTGAGGGGCAAGATCATTGCACTCAGCACCCACATTAAAAGAATGGAAGCAGAGCAGATGAATACCCTCACGATGAAACTAAAACAACTGGAGAAACAAGAAATGACAGAATCTAAAACGACTAGGAGGGGAGAGATCACAAAGATTAAAGAAGAGATAAATCTGATTGAAAATAGAAAGACCATTCAACAAATAAATAAGACTAAAAGCTGGTTCTTTGAGAAAATAAACAAAATTGACAGACCCCTTGCAAGACTTACAAAAAAAAGAAGAGACTCATATACGTAAAATCAGGGACTCCACCGGAAAAATTACAACAAGTACACACGATATTCAAACAATAATAAGGAGCTATTTCCAAAACCTCTACTCAGCAAAAAACAATAATTTTACAGAAATGGATCAATTCTTAGAGAAGCACAAACTGCCCAAACTGAACCAAGAAGAAATAAATCAACTAAATAAACCAATAACTTACAGTGAGATACAGGAGGTAATCAAGAACCTCCCAACAAAGAAAAGCCCAGGCCCAGATGGATTCACCAACGAATTCTACAAAACCTTTAGTGATGAGCTAATACCAATACTCCTCAAACTCTTCCGCGAAATAGAAACAGAGGGAGAAATTCCAAACTCATTCTATGAAGCTAATATAATACTCATTTCCAAACCAGGCAAAGATCCAACAAAAAAAGAGAACTACAGACCAATATCACTAATGAACACAGACACAAAGCTCCTCAATAAAATATTAGCTAACAGGATCCAGAAACTGATCAAGAAAATCATACATCATGACCAAGTAGGCTTCATCCCTCAGTCACAAGGATGGTTCAACATCCGTTAATCAATCAATGTAATTCACCACATAAACAGATCTAAAATTAAGAATTACATTGTTATCTCAGTCGATGCCCAAAAAGCCTTTCACAAAATAAAACATCCATACCTATTAAAAGCTTTGGAGAGAACAGGAATAGATGGAACATTCCTCAAAACAATAAAAGCCATATACAACAGACCAACTGCTAATATCATATTAAATGGAGAGAAACTTAAATCATTCCCCCTAAACTCAGGAACAAGACAAGGATGCTCACTCTCCCCACTTCTGTTCAACATAGTGCTGGAATCCCTAGCCATAGCAATAAGGCAAGAGGAGGACATCAAAGGGATCCACATTGGCAAGGAAGAAATCAAGTTATCCCTATTCGCAGACGACATGATCTTATATCTGAAGGACCCAAAAAACTCAGTACCCAAATTCCTACACCTAATAAACCAATTTGGCAAAGTAGCAGGATACAAAATCAATCCACAAAAATCAGCAGCTTTTCTGTACACCAGCAATAGACAAACAGAAAAGGAAATTATGGAAACAATTCCATTTACAGTAGCCAAAAAAAGAATAAAGTACCTAGGGATCAACTTAACCAAGGACGTGACAGACCTATTCAATGAAAACTACAAAAATCTAATAAGGGAAATCAAAGAAGACACAAGGAGATGGAAAGACCTCCCATGCTCATGGGTAGGCAGAATCAATATAGTGAAAATGGCCATATTGCCCAAATTGTTATACAAATTCAATGCAATACTTATCAAAATCCCAGCCACATTTTTCACTGAAATAGAGGAAACAATCCATAAATTCATGTGGAACAGCAAAAAACCTAGAATAGCCAAAGCAATTCTAGGCAAAAAAAATAGTGCAGGAGGTATCACAATACCAGTCTTCAAGCTCTACTACAGGGCCATCATAACAAAAACAGCATGGTATTGGTATAAAAACAGATCGGAAGACCAGTGGATTAGAATTGAAGACCCAGAAATAAAACCGCACTCTTACAGCCAACTGATATTCGACAAAGGAGCTAAAGACATACAATGGAATAAACATAGCCTCTTCAACTACTGGTGCTGGGAGAACTGGGCAGCCATATGCAGAAAACTCAAAGTAGACCCAAGCCTATCACCATGCACCAAGATCAACTCAAAATGGATCAAGGACCTCAACATCAGACCTGAATCCTTGAAACTACTGAAGGACAGAGTAGGAAAGACACTAGAACTTATAGGCACAGGAAGGAACTTCCTGAATAGAGTCCCAGGGGCACAACAAATAGGGGAAAGACTTGACAAATGGGACTACTACAAATTAAAAAGTTTCTGCACAGCTAAGGTCATAGCCACCAAAATAGAAAGACAGCCAACGATATGGGAAAGGATATTTACCAGCACAGCAACAGACAAAGGCCTGATATCGGTCATCTACAGAGAACTCAAAAAACTAAGCCCCTCCAAGCCCAATAAACTTATTAGGAAATGGGCAAAAGAGCTAAAGAGAGACTTCACAAGAGAAGATATAAAAATGGCAAAGAAACACATGAGGAAATGCTCAACATCCCTGCTAGTAAAGGAATTGCAAATAAAAACAACCCTGAGATACCACCTCACCCCAGTTAGAATGGCCTATACTCTGAACTCAGGAAACAACAAATGCTGGAGGGGATGTGGGGAAAGAGGAACCCTTCTCCATTGTTGGTGGGAGTGCAAATTGGTACAACCACTTTGGAAAACAGTATGGAGGTTTCTCAAAAAGCTCAATACAGACCTACCCTATGACCCAGCCATACCACTCCTAGGCATCTATCCTAAACAGCAAAACCCAAGATATCAAAAAGACATTTGTATTTCCATGTTTATCACGGCACAATTCACAATAGCCAAAATATGGAAACAACCCAGATGCCCCTCCACAGACGAATGGATCCAAAAAATATCGTACTTATACACAATGGAATACTACATAGCGATTAGGAATGGTGAAATATTGTTATTCGCAGGGAAATGGTCAGAACTCGAACAAATAATGTTGAGTGAGACAAGCCTAGAACACAGAAAACAAAGGGGCATGATCTCCCTGATATATGACTGTTAACAAAGGGAGACGGAGAGACAGTAGAGACCAAGTCTGTGAATACTGTATATGTTCTTGATACATTGTATATTGCATATATGTCTACCTGACCTAGACAAGGGATAGAAAAACAGGTCGTAAGATATCACAAGAAATGTACACACTGCTCTACTATGTAACTGCACCCTCTTTGCACAACACCTTGTAAAAAAATTTATGTTCAATTAAAAAAAAAAAGTTCTAAGAGAAGGGCTTCAGGTGTGGCTCAGGTGGTATTGCCCAGCCTAGCAAGCCCATGGTTTGAAGTTCAAGCCCTAGTACTACCAAAAAAAACAAAACAAAATTCTGAGATACAGGCATGTTCAGATAGAAGCTAAGCAATAAAGACTGCACTAAGATAACTGTTTCTCCTTCCTGTTCTAGTTAGGATTTCTGCTCCATGAAGTCATTCAGGGACTCAAGTTATTTTATTGCCTTAGAGTAGCTGAAAAGAGGTTCAGGAGCCTTGTGGGAAAGTGAAGGCTCTACCCCGAGAGGGATTCATTCATTCAAGTTGCTCTGACCTCATGTCCAAGTATTCCTCCAAGTGCAGTGTTGGACTTGCTCACTTCTAGAGTCAGAGCCACCCTGTGCAAGGAGGACTTCCCCGCTGCGAGCCTGGCCAGGCACTCACTCTCTCCCTCTCCTTCCAATGCAGGTTCTATGATGAGATCAGGACGCCTCTGCTCTCCGACATCCGCATTGATTATCCCCCTGCCTTAGTAGAGCATGCCACCAAAACCCTGTTCCCCAACTACATCAACGTCTCCGAGATCGTCATAGCTGGGAAGCTGGTGGACAGGAAGTTGGATCAGCTGCATGTGGAGTTCACTGCCAGCAACAGTAAGAAATTCCTCATCCTGAAGACAGATGTGGCTGTGGAGACCCAGAAGGTGGGGAATGACATCACAGGAAGCCCCAGGTCCGCAGGTGATGGTGAAGAGGACTCCAACTACAATGAGTGTCTCTGGAGCTACCTCACTGTGAAGGAGCTGCTGAGCTCCTCGCTGCAGAACCATAACAGACAGAAGGAACAACTAAGACAGAAGGCCCAGGCTCTAGCCATGAGCTCCCACTTTCTCACCCCCTTCACCTCCATGAGGCTGAGGAAGCCGCAGCTTCACACAGACACACTGGAGGACCCCCGGGGCATGTCTGCCGTGACAGGGCCTGAAACGGTGGTACAGAGCCTTCGAGGAACAGGCATGCAGCCAAGTAATGTAGACATGATGATGGTGGGCCTTGATCTTGGGTCTAACGCCTTCTAAAGCCATAGTAACTTTAGCAGGAAGATGGCTGTTGTTGTTGTTATTATTAGTGTTGATACTGGAGCTTGTATTAAGGACCTGGATACTGTCCCTTAGCTCTTTTATTCAAAGCCAGTGCTCTTCCACTCGAGTCACAGTTTCCTTCTGGCTTTCTGGTGGTTAATTAGAGTCTTGTGTACTTTTCTGTGTGGTCTTGCTTTGAACCATGATCCTCATATCTCAGCCTCTGATATTATTTTTATAAATAGGGACCTGGTAGGGAGAACATAGCCTCCTGGGACTCGCTTAGATTATTGGGCTTGTATTGTTATAAAATAGCTCCCAAGAACAATGGCAAAAATGGTAGTTGGCTGAGCAATGTTGCCCAGTGAAGTAGGTATGTCAGTCAACTCCAGCCACGATAGAGGGCCCAGAGAGGATTAGACACAACATTCAATTTGCAGTTTCTTGTGTGTTAACTTTTTCAGAATTGCATTGGTATATGTGCATGCTTGAGGAAGGGTGTGAAGAACAGACTTTGGATTTATGGAGCCTTGTGAAGCAGGCACAGTCTCAGTGCCACGTGATGGGGGAGGGCTGGGGGGGAGGCTTCCCCAGGGAAGGACAGGAGAATGGAAAGCAGTGACAGAGCAGAGCCTTTGATTCTCTGTATTCGTGTGCAGAAGGCGGTGTGGGTTTTGTGTGTGACACAGCTAGTGGGGTCTAAGAAGTTTCCATCTCCTACGCAGGGAACTGGAGCAGCCAGGCCTTCCAGGCCAACTCCACACAAATACTGTGTCGGTCACTCCTCACCCTGCCTGAGCACCCATCTCCTCGAGTGAAAGATGCAGTTTTGACAATGTCAAGTATCCTACAATTATCAGATGTCCTCTCCGACCTATTAGAGGTTACACCTGGAAACTCATTGAGAAGTTCAGACCCTTATGTAAAGGAGGAGAGCTAGATGTGGCAAAGCCGGTGGGATCTCATTCTGATTAAAATAAAGCTTGCAGGAGGCTTGTTACATCAAGTCTCAGATCCACACCACAACCAGGAATAAGTGACCTTTTGAGAAATGCCTTGATTATATGTCCATAATTCAAATGCAGTGTTAGGAGAGGTCCAACCCAAACGATATAAGAACCAGAGATGGGTAAATAACTCATTGATTGCTCAAATGAGCTTTTTGGTTTGTGTTTTGTGACTTTGTTTTGAGACAGAGCCTCACTGTCCAGCCCAGGCTGGCCTCCAACTTTTGCTTCAGCCTCCAGAAGGCTGGGATTACACATCGAAGGAGTTTTCTGAAATAAAAATGTCCTGAAGCATCAGCGATCATAGGCTCTGATAATGTTTTAGTTGTCCTTTGAAATTGTTGATGGTTTCTTGATTCTTTACGTTATTACAAATATCTCTGAAAGCATCCATAACCCACTCGTATCAACTTGTTCCTCCTCTTTAATGAATAATCAGCGTCTTCTTCTTTCTCCTTTTTAGAACCTGCACTCAAGAAGCCATATGACTCACGAATTAAAATCTCTAAAGCCTCAGGTAAAGACAGGAGTATGGCTGTGAAAATGAGAAGAAAGGGATATTTGGGGAGGAGATCATCAAGAAATAGCTGAAACCAGTTTGTATAGCATTGGGGGTGGGGTGGGTGGGAGTGTTACATTCCTGATTTTTTTAGTCCAGCCTGGGCTAAGAAGGTCATCACTAAGCTACTGCATCAACACTGTATAGAGAACAGCTTCAAGGAGCCTGAAAAGATCCCGGAGAGAAGAAGAGATAGGGTGCAGGCATACTTGGAACAGTACTGAGTTTTAAAAAGATTGGTTTGGGGGGCTGGGGATATAGCCTTGTGGCAAAGAGTGCTTGCCTTGTATACATGAAGCCCTGGGGTTCAATTCCCCAGCACCACGTATACAGAAAACGGCCAGGAGTGTCACTGTGGCTCAAGTGGCAGAGTGCTAGCCTTGAGCCAAAAGAAGCCAGGGACAGTGCTCAGGCCCTTAGTTCAAGTCCCAGGACTTGCAAATAAATAAATAAATTAATTAATTTTTTAAAAAAGAGATTGGTTTGGGGGATCCTCACATGTATAGGACCCCAGTATCTGGTGCAACATTTTCTTAAGTGGTGTTAGGAAATACAAGTGTCTGCAGTGACAGGCTGGATTTTTTGTTTTGGGTGGTTTTGAATTCTTGGCTTGAAGAAGGACAAAGCAGATTAAATATCATCAGATTTCCCTTTGGTAAATTCATGGGACTATCATTAAAATCTGGATGGAAAAGCCATCGATGGGGGATGGGCTTTATTCTTCCAGTGTCTGTGTCTTCCCTAAGAGATTATCGTTGCCTGTCTGCTGGTGTACAATGTGGTCAGTTCATAAAGGCAATGTTCTTGAGCTGAGCCACGGGGAGTGAAAGTCAGCCTCCATGGACAGAACGTGATTCTTTCTCCACATGTGCTTTGTGGAATGCAAGCAAACCTTCCTTTGGCATGCTTCACACAGTAATGACTTTTGGATGGTACTTCACATTTCTGGAGAAAGCAACATCTTCCCTCGTAAAGGATTTGGATGATTTGAGCAGAAGTGGTGTGGTTAGTAATTCTCAGTGAACTGTCAGATAAATTATTCAAAGAGCACCAAAGCTGGAAATGGGAACTTTTGTCTCCCCTGGGTGTTAATTTTTCCCCCATCACCAAAAGACAGATTGTATTGTATTTCTTGATCCACAGGGAACTTGCAGAGCTGAGGAACTCTTCCAAGAGACTCCAGGGGAAGTCAGTGGTTTCAGCAATTACAAGACATGTGTTTGCTTGAGCAAACTGAGTAAATGGAGTTCTTCCTGACCCAAATCACCACACACACATGCACACTTCTGTTCACACATACTTATACATAAGAGGCATTCTGGAACTTGTTTCTGTGTGACGTGTAAGATGGAGAGAAACTAAATCTCCCATCTAGCAATCAAAACAGAAGTGACGTGGTCACTCGGGAAGTGTCTGTCTATGCAGTAAGAGGCAAATCTATCCTTCTTTATCAGAGAAGAGACAGGATTGGGCCCAGCTGAACTGCATGGTCTCATCTGTGTTGGAAAAATGGAGACAATAGTTGGCATGATGGAAAGTGGTCATGTCATCATTGATTGCACCACTTGATTTTCTAGTGATTTTTATGTTCTGCCTGTTGCCACCCTTGAAATAGGCATGACAGCTAGTGTCTGAATGTGAGGATTACATAAGGCTGGTGCTATGAATGTTTGTGAGATTGTCTATGGCTTCCTGGGGGCAAAGGAAGAGTCCTCATTCTTTAGTTTTTAGTTACACTCAGGGTCTCATGCTTGCTAAGCAAGTGCTCTACCACCTGGGTCATGTCCCAGCACTTTTGCTTTAATTATTTTTCTGATAGGGTCTCAGACTATGATTTGCCTACCTCAGCCTCCTGAGTAGCTGAGATTAGTCATGAACCACTCTATCTAGCTTGCTTTTGGAGATTGGTGGGGGGATTCTCATTCACTTTTACTTTTCAGCTTTGACCCACAATCCTTGTATTTCTTTCTAACTATCTGGAATTACAGGCATATACCATCTGCATGGTTGGTCCTCGAGTTAATGGACAGAGTCAGTGATATGGGGAAATCACATAGAAAGTGGAAGACTGGGAACTCAGTGGATGTTGAGAGTGTTTGGTGGCATCTCTCTTCGCTTTTCATATATCTCTTGCCTCTCAGAACTTAGATGTTAATGTTTAACGGTTTTAATGAAAAGACCACTGTGTTTGAGTTTAGAAGACCTGAAGTCAACATTTACTTTACCATGTAACTTCTACACATCTTCTACATGTGAAAATCAGGGATACAATTTCTATGGGATTATGGTCAGAATTCAATAAATAATCTGTGTGAAAATAAAAATCAGCACCCACAACCTATCAACACCTGTCTTTTTCTCTCTTTCCCTTCCCCTTCTCATCAGTGGATGGAGATCCTCATTTTGTTGTGGACTTCCCCTCGAAAAAACTCACTGTCTGCTTTAACATTGATGGAGAGCCTGGAGACATCCTGCGGCTAGTCTCTGATCACATGGACTCTGGTAAGTTCTGGGTGAGGCTGGGGAGGAGTTACATCAACCTCTGCCCTAAAAATGAATGATCAGGTCATTGGAGATGTGTCCTAGATGCTCAGAGAAGACTCGAAGTAGTGACTATGAGGCCAAATGGTTCCTGGACACGTTCAGACCCACATTTTATAACCTCAGTGTGGCCTTGGGCAAATCCTTAGGAGCTATAGTGCCCTCTTGAGAAGCAGAGGTAGTGATGGGATGATACTGTTAGTTTCACAGGGCTATATAGAAGTGGGTAAAGTAAATAAATGGATATGAAAAAGCTTCACAAATGCCTAGTGCTACAGATATATTCATGACATATTGTCACTATGCTGTTCTATCCAAACACAGTGCCAATTGAGAGTCAGAATCCAAAGTTTGTGGATCTCAGTTACTTGATGACTTAGATGGAAATCCAAGATACTATCCACACAGCTCTATGCACCGTGAATGTGCACAAAAGGAGCTCTGGCCCTGTGGGTCTGTGTGGGAGGCTGAGGAAAAGACTGAAGACAGAAAAGGTTCTTCAAGTCCAATGCAGGTGTTGCTGACTGGGGATTGCATATGGACAACCATGCAGCATGGCTGTGTGGATGGGCTTTGCAGTGGACCTTCTCATATGTCTCTGTGCTAAGAAGGTTGGTGATTCACTGGGTGGCATGTACATAGGATGTAATTATGTGGGGTTTGATCCTAGATCTCCAGGATCAACCAGACTGTCCTCTTGTAAGTCCTTCTCAAATATTTCTAACATCAAAGGGCATAGGAAAGAGACAAGGGACTGAACTGTGGCCCTCCCGACATCTATGACAGACACTTTTAGCTGGAAAGTGGAGATACTTGTAATAACTGCCATTTTCTCCCTTTGGCCTTTGAGGAGTGACAGTGAATGGAGAGTTGATTGGGGCCCCAGCTCCTCCAAACGGTCACAAGAAACAACGAACTTACTTCCGCACCATCACTATCCTCATCAACAAGCCCCAGAGGTCTTACTTGGAGATCACACCAAACAGGGTCATCTTGGATGGTGGAGACAGGCTGGTCCTCCCCTGTAACCAGAGTGTGGTGGTGGGGAGCCAGGGGCTGGAGGTGTCTGTGTCTGCCAATGCCAATGTCACTGTCACCATCCAGAGCACCATTGCCTTTGTCATCCTTATTCACCTCTACAAAAAGCCAGCGCCCTTCCAGCGAAACCACCTGGGCTTCTACATTTCCAACAGCAAAGGCCTTTCCAGAAACTGCCATGGATTGTTGGGTAGGCAGCTCTCACCCTCGCCTTGAACTTAGGAGACAGAATGAGATTTCCCAACATGAAACCCCACACTGTCATTATTGTTTGCTTGATTGGAAAACTCAGTAGGAACGTAGTCCCTACACACACAGCATCCCTCAGTATCTGCAGGGGCTGTGGTTCCAGGATCCCTGAAAAACACTGAAATCCAAGGATGCTTATAACTAAGATGAAATGATGTAGTTTGTGCAAAACAAAACTGCTACATACATCCTTCCATATGCTTTAAATTATCTCTGGAGTACTTATATACCTGGCACCGGGTCATGTCAATACTCTGAAAATTACTCTTGTACTGTTATTGTTTAGGGAATAATGTCAAGGCAATAATTTGTACATGATCAATAGAGGCAAATCCCCCCCCCCCGCACACACATATATTTTCAATCTGCAGTTTCCTGAACCCACAGATGTAGAATCTGTGGATATTAAAGGCTGATGTCTGCAGCCTAGCACCGAAACAAGTGGATACCTTTCCTACAAGACATCTGCATTGCTCTCAACAGCAGCCAGGCCACTCTGGCTGACTTTTTCAACATGCAATTTCATGTGGGCCCCTTGCCCCAAAACAGTGAGCAAGTCATCACCAGGGCTCCATTTAGAAGGCAGGATTTCCTGGCACTTGACCTAGGTACATTTTGTATGCCTGGCTGCCAAGCACGAACTCCATTTTACAGATGCAGATCTGTGCTCCCTTGACCTGAGGAATGTCCTCACTTGGCCGGGAGAAATCTGAGGTCGAGTACCAGGAGTGAATGGAAACAACTGTTTCTCATACCCAACCCTGGTGGACACCCATCAGCTAGATTGTGTGGCGGGTATAATCAGGGAGGTGAGGGGAAAGACCTGACCCAAAGTTCTACATATGTGTGGTCATCCTGCTTCAGCAGAAGACTGCATTTTTTTTCATTTGTTGGTTAGGTGTATTCCTTGAATGGCAATAGGGAAGAAGGGGCTTCCAGAAGTGCTGGACCATTGTGAGCAGCTCAGCTCTCTCCTCGCCCTAGGCACAGGGTCCCTGAGCTGAAAAATATGTGGATGCCTCTCTGTCTTCAGAGAGCATCTGAGCCAGGACTGAATTAATGCAAAGCCTTCACAGCGTTAATATCACTGATGCTAGATGGTAACGATCTGTATTTAACTTACACCTATGTCTTTTTGTTTTCTTGTCCTATCAGGTCAGTTCCTGAACCAGGAAGCCAAACTCACAGAAGAATCCACAGCATACAGCAGAAATCATACCACCAATCCTCCCCACCCTCAGGCAGGAGGAGGAACATCTGAAACCATCCTAAAGGTGAAAGGGCACCATGTCCCAGTGGTCTGGAAACAAAGGAAGATTTACAACGGGGAAGAGCAGATAAACTGCTGGTATGCCAAGAACAACGCAGCTAAGCTCATCGACGGGGACTATAAAGATTACTTGGCAGCTCATCCGTTTGACACAGAGACAACATTAGGGATGTCCAGGAGATCTGAAGTTGACAGCCACAAGGATGGGAGTCCATGAAAGGGCAGCGACTTTGGGGACACGGTGGTGCATACAGCTCTTCTTGTTGCTTGTGCGTGCCTTGGCTCTTGCATTAAGAGGCACTCCATAGCCTGCCCCTGGTGGAGAGGAAGTCTAATGTCTGCTTGAGCATGGTGTAGGGGCAGGAAGCTTGAGTGAACCTAATCCCTTCTCTTTCTTCTTCCTCTTCCTCTCTTTCCCCAGTTCTCCATCTATACTAGTTAAAAGAAATAGTGCCGAGGAGAAAAGCTCATTGTTAAACACAAGAAAATTTATATCTTTAATCATCTGGCTTGTACATCTCATAGCTGATTAGAACACTTCCTGATGAGTCAAGGGTGCTGTGAAGTTTGCTCTGTCACAATGGCCATGTTTGGTTGCTCTGTTTTGTGCCTTATGCCCACGCACGGCAATCTCTCTATCTAGTACTGTTGCATTTTCCAGATGGGTGGCTGACCTCCTCCTTCAGGGACCCCTGCCTGGAGTCTAGGCCACTGGTCATGCAAACAGCAAATTAATTAGATCACTGCAAATGATTAGCTCTTTCCTTAGGAGGGGATTTTTTTTTCTGCTGTGGAATCATGCCCTTCAAATTATTTTTTTCTCTTAGAAATAGGAAACTACATCCTAGATGCTAATGTCTTTTCTAAGAGACGCTGTAGAACACTTGACTTTGCTGGTGACTATTCTCCAATTGATTTTAGTATTTTTTTTTTATTTTTTATTTTTGGCCAGTCCTGGGCCTTGGACTCAGGGCCTGAGCACTGTCCCTGGCTTCTTCCCGCTCAAGGCTAGCACTCTGCCACTTGAGCCACAGCGCCGCTTCTGGCCGTTTTCTGTATATGTGGTGCTGGGGAATCGAACCTAGGGCCTCGTGTATCCGAGGCAGGCACTCTTGCCACTAGGCTATATCCCCAGCCCCTCTCCAATTGATTTTAAAAAGCCAAGTGTTTTTAATGAAAGTCACCCATGTGGAAGGCCTTGCTGACTGGTCTTGGTGCTGGAGAGCCAGCCAACTTGAATGACAAGATGTTCTATGCCTTTCCTATAGTTCCTAAACCTTGCCTTTCATTCTCTAGGAAATGGCTGGTCACAGTGTTGCCATGGGAGGTATGGTGCTCAAGCGAGCCCATCTGCACACCTATAGGAATTCTGAATCGACTTGCTTATTCTCAGCAAGGAGCATGCTCATGCTTAGAAAATTGAAAAAGACTTCCCACATCTCAGATGCCCAAAAACCAGGAAATCAGCGCACAAAGGGCTTTAGATCTGGAACTTAGGTCTGATGTGGTAGGAAAAGATGAAAATAAAGGGGAGGGAAGGAGCTTCAGAAAGTCAGTGACTGATGAGCTTATTCTGTAACATGAGGCTGCAGGTGGCCCCTCGGCCTCCATTTGTACCCTTTCCTGGTCAGTGCTTTGCTATGTCTTCTCAAATCCATGTGTGAGGTGCCTGGTGGGAAGCAGATGGACCCAGGGGCTGGTGGGGCAGATGGCAGAGAAGGCAAGAGTGGGGTCAGAGGAAGAACATTCTGACGAGGGCCAGAGTGGAAGGCCTTTGTGCTGTCCTCACTTGGCGCTTTTTCCCTTGGCATGATGCCGGGGCACTTTCTCCATGGAATGGGAAGGCATGCTTAGCACTTGGAGCGATATGGGCATTGAGAGAACTGTTTATCATCTTTACCTTCCCGTGGGAAGCACTGGAGCAGTGAATGACCTCCACATGTTCCTGCTGGCCCCAGCAGCTTGAGAAGCCAGCAAGAGCTGGATGTCTGTGGAGTCTTCTTTCTGAGTCTCCATCTCTGCTGCATGAACCCACCAGGATGTGGCCCATCAACTGTGTTATCATGTATCTAATTCCTGTTGTCCCAAACTCAGCCCTAGGTTTTCATGCCAGAAGTTCAAAGATAACCATCCCATATTGCTGACAGATGTTCCATATTTTAGAGCTCAGAGAAAGGAGGGGCCAGAGGTGGGGCTAGCCAGTTCTGGGCCTGGTCTGGCTCCCTGGGTCACTCCTATTATATAAATCTTAGCTGGGCAGATGGACAGCCTCACCGCTGAGGCCAGTCCTCTGTGGCACACTTCAAGCAAGGCTATTTTGTTGCAGGTATTGGCCTTAATCTAGGGGAAGAGGATATTATTAGACAAAACTAGTTACCATGATTCCACTTGTTCAATAGGATATCCATTACTAGCTGTCCTATTCTGGGGGGAAAAAGTGAATCAAAAAGGTATCAAAGACAATGTTTTACTTTAATAAGTTTTTTTTTTATCTTTATACATATACTACTTTTATTTTACCTTTTCTGTGGTTATAAATCTACCTTCTGACCCCTTTCTCTCTCACTTTTCAAACAAAAATTGTTAAATTTTCAGTTATAGCTAGAAACATTTATGTGTGAACCCTGAGTCCTATTCCAATGTTATACTGAAGACATACTCATTGACTGAAAAATAGTGTTTTGTTTTTAAATCAATCATGTGTCTTCTGCCTAGTAAGTTGTCCAAAGCAAGTGCACAGGAAAGAAGGAATTCTCAGTGGGGAAACTGAGGCACCATGCAATTGAGTGATATCCTTAAATTCCATAAAAGGAATAGAGCAGAGCTAGGATGAATCAGTAGGATTCATCTTATAGCTTTGACATTTTACTATCTGGTTAATTATTTATTTTCCTTAAGCACACACACACACACACACACACACACACACACACATACACACACGAGTAATTGAATGGGATTGAGAAAACTATTTGAAATTAGAGTCACTAAATCTCATTGGTATCTAATGTTAATAAGTCATAAGGGACTAACTGGGATCTTGAGCCTGCCATTTCTCTGGCTTCCAATCACCTCCCTATCCAATGAAGAAAAGCGTTTGAGTAGATCACCTTTAAATGTCTCCTCATTAAAAGTTCCATGTTGGGCTGGGGATATGGCCTAGTGGCAAGAGTGCCTGACTCATATACATGAGGCCCTGGGTTCGATTCCCCAGCACCACATATACAGAAAATGGCCAGAAGTGGCACTGTGGCTCAAGTGGCAGAGTGCTAGCCTTGAGTAAAAAGTGCTCAGGCCCAGAGTCCAAGCCCCAGGACTGGCCAAAAAAAAAAAAAAAAGTTCCATGTTCCCACACACCCCTGTGAGGTGCTTTATCTCCCACCATCTGACCCTTTGATAATTTACCATTCAAGCCACAGGGAGGGGGCATTTGGGAGACTTTACCATTCTGGCCCTCTGTCAGCTGTCCTGAGAATGCAGGGAACTGAGGATTGGACAGTGTGCCTTTTTCTTTACCATCAGGATTAATAGTCAATATTTACTTGAGTGGGGGTTTTAGAAGTGGGCTAGCAACAGGATTGTTCCTACCCTCCCCAAATTCACCTATTAAAGCCTAAATTCCCAATGGGAGAGATGAGACCTTTTGGGAATAATGGGGTCCTGAGGACAGAGCTCACTTGACTGGACTAGAACCCTTAGAGCAGAGTCAGGGCACTGATAAACTAAATTCACTTTTCTCTGCTGTGTGAGCATAGAAGATGGTCATGTGCAAACCAGGAACTGGTGACAGACACCAAATCTATTGTCATCTTGATCCTGACTTTCCCAGACTCCAGACCTGTGAGAAGCAAATGTTTGCTGTTTATGATCCTAGTCTATGACAGTCTAACTGTATCAGCTCAGGCTGATTAAGACACAAAATAATTCCAAGTACAAACCCGTCTTCCTTTCTTTTAATTTCCCAGAATATATACAGGCAATGTTGTTATTAAATTTTCAAGGACTCTTGGACCCCTAAAAACGCAGCTAAGAAAAATCCAGCTAAGAAAAGCCAGCTAAGAGAGAAAACAAAATAAATAAAACAACAAAGCTAACCAAATACTGAGACATGTAACTTCAAATATTTGCTTTAACTAATAAGTAGAGTGCAAGATAGTTCATGTTTCAAGAGACATCTTTCTTAAACAAAGGTTTGTAAGAAAATGCTGTCTAAAAACAAACAATATGGTATGTTTATTTTTTTGAGAGAAAATGGAATCAGGGCTACTGAGAATAAAACTTGGTGGTTTGAATGGCCTTGCTTGTTTGCAGGAATTTCTGAATTTCAGTACTGAACTGCATAATTACATTCTTCCACAATGGACCAGATATATGCAATTCCATAAGATCATAATGGAGCCAAATTTTTTCTAACTGCCTATTATTTTTGGCTGTATTTTAAAAATGTTTAGATAGGTCTATAGACAGCAAATACCATTGTGTTACAATGGCGCAAGGTTGTATTCTAGATATAATAGGATATTCTATGTAGCACCATGTATAATAATAAGCAATACTGGCTAGATTTGCTTATGTATCTCTATTATGTTCACCCATTGACAAACCCACCTAACAGCTGGTTTCTCCAGTGCATGGCGTGGTTAATTGACGGGACCAACAAAGATGATATGTAAGCAGTGACACTGAGAGACTAATGTTAAAGGAAGACAAAGTACCGCAGAAAACAGCAGATTTTCTGTATCCCTTACCTGTGCCCTTATAAAAATGTCAAATATATGGCAATGCCTTAAGCTCTTACATGCTTTAGTTGTGGGGAAGTCCAAACTTCTATCACTTTCTTTCTGGGACACTCAATTGCACACTTTGCCTGTCATCTTGACTGGTCAGTTTTTCAGTGTGAAGGTTTTTCTCACACTTACATTCTGAGGCTTCTTTTGTCAGCACCTACTAGTCCACTGTTGGAACCAGACTCAGCTTGTCTTTACCACAAACGTGGAACCATATTTCAGAAACATCTTACATTCCCCATGTCCAGTTCTAGCTGCCTAGTCTGCAGCCTCTACTGTAGGACTCCATATCTGTGTAGATACTTTAATGACCGGGAAGTTTGGGCTTCCCATTTTTTATTTTTTTAATAATGCTGTATTATCTGGGCTCTGGTGGCTCAGGTCTATAATCCTAGCTACTCAGGAGGCTGATATCTGAGGCTTACAAGGCTAGCCCAGGCAGGAAAGTCTGTGAGGCTCTTATCTCCAATTAATTACCAGGAAACCAGTAGGAGTACTGTGGCTCCAGCACTAGCTTTGAGCAAAGGAGCTCAGGGACAGCACCCAGGTCCTGGGTTCAAGTCCCATGACTGAGAAATAATAACTAATTGTTATTATTATTATTACTACTATACTGGATGCTTTTTTTTTTCTTTTTTTTTTTTTTTTGGCCAGTCCTAGGCCGTGAACTCAGGGCCTGAGCACTGTCCCTGGCTTCTTTTTTGCTCAAGGCTAGCACTCTGCCACTTGAGCCACAGCACTACTTCTGGCCATTTTCTGTATATGTGGTGCTGAGGAATCGAACCCAGGGCATCATGTATATGAGGCAAGCACTCTTGCCACTAGGCCACATTTTGCTTCCTTGTGGTAATTATTTATTTTCCTTTGATGAGTTTCTTTTTACCAGCCATGGACCGAAGCTCCCCGTTTCCTCTGTCCTCCCTTCCTTACTAACCTCACCCACTTCATGGTTTCCAGGAGGACCTCAACATACAAAAGTGGCTCCTAAATGTACACATGGACTTCTGGCCTCATACTTGGGAATGGAGCAAACTTCCTTTGACTGAAGTGCCTACATGGATATGGGCATTTGGGATCGTAGCTCTGGGGGGAAAGGAAGGAGAAATTCCAATCCTATCCTTTGTTTTGTTGCTGGGGTTTGGAATTGGAACCCAGAGCCTCAAGATGGCTAAACAAGCACTGTACTACTTGAGCCACACTGCCCAGAATCTTGGTTTTTGAAGTATGGTCTCACTGATTTTGCCCCGGCAGGCCTGGGACCCTTGATTCTTCTACTACTTCTTCATAGCTGGGTTTACAGGCCTACACTACCAAACCTAGCTTAGTTTTGATGATGCAAATAAAGTGAAAAATGTGTGTGTGTGTATTCGGTCTATTTCACAGAAAGCCAACCTCAAATTAATTTTTATTCACTCAGTGTTGTTCTTGAAAAGCCTTAATTGTATTTTTTTTTTCAAAACAACAGCTGTGTTTGTGCAAGAGAAGACCCAAGGTCCTCATGGCTCACTGAGAATTTCTGGTTATATAATTTGAAAATCACATGTGCTAAGTTTATTGGTATGCTCACAAAATAACCTTATTGAGCTGGGAGCTATGGGTGCATGTCTATAAGCCTAGCTACTCAGGAGGCTGATATCTGAGTACTGCAGTTCTAAACCAGCTGGGGCAAGAAAGTCTATGAGATTCTTATCTCCAATAAACTACCCCTATGAGATTCTTATCTCCAATAAACTACCCCCCCCACCCCCGCCAAAAGCTACACGTGGCACTGTGGCTCAAGCAGAGTGCTAGCTTTAAGCAAAAGAAGCAAAGGGACAGGGCCTAGCCCTGAGTTCAAGCCCAGAACTGGCACATGCACACACAGACACACACACACACACACACACACACACACACACACACACACAAAACCTTACTGAACTGAGTGTGAACTTTATTGTAAGTTACAATTTAGTGTGCTTTTCTTTTCTCCTTTTTTATTTTTTATTTTTTTGGTTGGTCAAGGGGCTTGAACTCGAGGTCTGGGTGGTGTCCCTATGCTTTGCTGCTAAAGGCTAGTACTCTACTACTTTGAGCCACAGTTTCACTCCTAGTTTTCCTGGGGTTAATTGGAGATAAGAGTCTCATGGACTTTCCTACCCAGGTTGGCTTTGAACCATGATCTTCACATCTCACCTCCTGAATAGCTTGGATTACAGGTATGAGCTACTGGTATCTGGCTTTTTAGTATGCTTTTGAAATAAAATGTATATAAGCAATGTAAAAATTACAGCACTTTAGATTCTTGAACATCAGTGAAGCCCTGAATGGGTACCCATATACCCATGTGGTTTGTTAAGTTTCCAACTGGAACTCTGCCTTGCACTCTGTGATCTTCTGGCCATAGTTAATAGGGCTGTAAACATGTTAAAAAGTAAACAGAAGATCACCAATACTGAAGTCCAGCTTCTATTCTGAAGGTCCATATGGAAAGTTACAGAAGAAACAAACTTTTCCACAGAAAGGCAAAACAAGTTTAGGCCTCATCAACTCAAAAGCAACATGTCGGCTGCAGCCTAGGAATAATGGAAAACTTAAACGTCTTAGAACTTTTAGACGCTTACCTATCCTTACTTTTTTTTTCATCCACCTATTTGGAAAATTAAAGTGGAACATTTTGAGAATTTATAAAGGAAAGATAAGCTAAAACTTTATTCATTATTGAAAGGACAAGTGCATTCTGTCATGTATACAGTTTTCCTGAAAGAGGAGGTACTCCAGCACAGAACATTCATTTCTTCTTCATGAGTGGTGTTTAGGACTGGACATGATGACACACACCTAAAATATCAGCTGCTTGGGAGGCAGAGGTAGCAAGATCATGGTTCCAGACTGGACAGGGCTGCCGCACGCAAGACTTTATCTCAACACAAACTAAAGCAAATAAAGGAATGAAAGTGTGGCTCTAATGGCTTGCAAGTGTGAGAACCTGGAAAGAAACATGGGTAGGAAAGGGAATGGCGTGGGGATTTTGAGGGGAAAGCCTTGATCCAGCAGCTGTCCTCTACTGAGGAGCACATAGCTGGAGTGTACTTGCTCATCTTCCAGGAGGCCAGGAGACCACAGGCCTACTCCAAGTTTTCCTTAGAAACAACATCCTAAAGCCAGGGGCCTGCAGCTCACACCTATAATCCTACTCAGGAGGCTGAAATCAGGATAAAAATTCAAAGCCAATCTGGGCAGACAAATCTGAAACATTTGTATCTCCAATTAACTAGCAAAAAAAATGGAACTGGAGGTATAGCTCAAGTGGTAGAGTGCCAGCAATGATCGAAAGAGCCAAGGGAGAGTGCAAAGTCCTGACTTCAGTCTCTAATACAAGCACAAAACTGGGAGGGGGGAAGGAAGGAAGGAAGGAAGGAAGGAAGGAAGGAAGGAAGGAAGGAAGGAAGGAAGGAAGGAAGGAAGGAAGGAAGGAAGGGGGGAGAGAGGGAGGAAAGAAGGAAGTGAAGGAAGGAAGAAGGGAGGACAGCTTAGGAAACATCTAAAACACAGTAGCTTCCTGAAGCCCATCTCTTTGAGAAGGATGTGGAAACAACAGAGCTGGGTGCAGGTTACAGAGTCCGCTGGAGGCAAGACACACAGAAACAGAGAGGAAAACTCATATGCACACTGAGTGAGTTTTAAATGTCGCTTTACTGCTTGGGAGAGGCCTAGACAATGCAGCTAGTGACAAGATTAATGAGCCAGCTAGGAAGCATCTGGGCACCTGTTGGAGACAGAATCGAGTTCAGGAGGTGGAGGCAGGGGGAACTTCCTTTTTCTTGGTCACAGCCTGGCTGCTGAGCTAGTAGGCCTGCCCTCCTTTGTGCAGGTCTTGGGGAGTTTTTCCCAAAACAACATCTCCTTATCTTCTCAGGCTGTGGCCTGAAATTCCTCCTGCCTTCACATCTGCAGTGCTTGGAATACATGTGTGGACCGCCACACCTAGCTAGTCTCTACAAGTGTTGAAGGGAGCAGGAAGAGTAGGAGGTAAATGTAAACTTGTGATGGAGCCACTGCAATGAGAGTGAGTGCCCAGGGCTGCAGAGAACACAAAGACTCAAAAGAAAATAGTTGAACAACAACAACAACAGAATACCAAGTTCCTATGTCAATCTCCCTAGCATGGGTTTATCACCAAAGCTCGCTCAGATGAATTGTACAAAATCGAACTGGGAATCCCTAGATTTAGGAAAGGTAACCCATTTCTGAGGATCTGCTGAAGGTCCTTGATTTTTATTTCCCATGGGAGGTAGGCGGATTCTAGTCCCTTGCTCCGTATCTCTTGCCTGGGAGAGGGCAGGTTCCATTCCTCTGACAGTTTGCTTGCCTGTGCCCAATTATTCTAGGTGATTTGGTTCCAAAGTTTAACTTGGAGGGAGGAGTCAATGAAAGAAGCAGCCAGCGAGCAATGGTGGCTCCCGCCTGTAGTCCAGTCTACATGGGAGGCAGAGATGAGGAGGGTCATAGTTCACAAGCCATTTGAAAAAACCCATGTCAACTATGCCTAAGGGTGGATGCCTGTCATCCCCACTACTTGAGAAACATAAATAGGTTGCTCATGGCCCAGCCAGATGGGCCACAAATGTGAGACCATATCTGAAATTTGATGAAAGCAAAAATGGTTGGCAGGCTTGGTTCAAGTGGCAGAACACTTGCTTATAGCAAGTACAAGAACCTGAGTTCAAAAAACTCCAGCAACAACAACAATAATGACACGAAGGTCACTAATCAGCTCAAAGGGGCAGACAGGAACTTTCACACATGATGCTTAAAATCTCATGTGCCCTGAACAGTTGAAACAAAATCTAGAGATTCTCGCTCTCCTTCCAAAGCACAAGCTAACCTCCAGGTGAAGGACTCTCGCCATGCCATCTTTTTACCCAAACTAGCCACAGCAGAAGGCCTTTTATTGCCATATTCCAGAAGCAGCCAACTCAGAGGGCAGCTTCATAGTCCTGCATCATGATGGAACCCTAATTTATCCAGCAGGGCCCTTGAGTAACCCTCGCCAGCCAGAGTGCTCCCACACAGCGGTCCCTTTTAGCAAGCAGAGACTCCTTCTAGGCACAATGCCTAGGATTGTTTCTGGGTTTGCCTCTTTTTTTCCCCTACAATTCTTTAATTACTTTCCTCCCCAATACTTTAAGGTTGAAACCACCATGATTCTCAAGACCTCTCCCTGTGAGGTCAGGGGAGGTGAGCCTATTCTTCCTCATTTATAGGGTCACAGCGGGGGCTCCCGTCCCCCACAGTCACAGAGCCAGTTCCCAGCTCCATTTGGATGGTTCCTCCTAGAAGTAAACACTTTGGTGCCCATCTTTCCCCTGGCTGACTAGAATTACAGCTCAGTGCCCTTGGTAAGAAAGGGAGAGCAAAGCCCAGCAGGTTAAGTAAGAGCGGATTCCTGTCCCCACACTGTAGATCCCAAGTGGCTGTCACTGGCCTGCTTGCTGAGAAAGAATGGAGCTTATTATGTAGAGGGTACAGAGGAGGGCTGAGAGGTGTTAAGCAGAGAAAATTCAAGTCGGGCTGATGCTGGCAGCCCGGCGCCTGCCGTTAGACAGTCCAGATGAGCTCTGATAAAGCTGGGGGCACTTTGCAACACCCCTCATGCAGCCCGGAAACTTTAGCACCCCAGGGACCGGGCAGGGCACATTAGGAGCTGTGTGAGAAGATAGTGCTGGCAGGGATGACTGCCAGAGAAGAGAGGCAAGGCAGAGCCTCACTCAGGACCCCAGGGGGAGCCACGCAGGTTCTGACTGAACACGGTTCCTGCAGGGCTTAGGAAGGGCCCACAGGAAAGGTGCTGTGGATGGAACCCCCAGAGCCTGGACTGGAGGCTGCTGCTATCCTGGGACACTTGGCTGCCGAACTCTCCCAGCTCAGCTAGAGACAGCCCTCCTGTGCCGGAGCCCAGCCAGCAGCCTTACAAATACTCTGCATTTTCCCTGTAGACTTGGGTGTTTGGGAGAGCATCCTTCTCCGTGGTATTCAGATTTCTGTGATTAGTATCCATCTCTGTGTCTAGGAGCAATGATGTAAATATGCTTAACACTGAGCTGCACACTGAAGAGTAGTTGAGGCTTGTGAGAAATGTCTGTATGTTCTATATAGTGATAACTAGAACATTCAAAATTCCAGGAGTTAGAAACAACACAAAGTCAATTGATGGAAAAATGAATAAACCAGGTTTGTGGAATACATAGAAACAGAGGACACCATGACAACATGCTACAACATGTGACAAATCTTGAGGCCAGGAGACTAAATGGAATCAGCCAGTTGCAGAAAGACAATCGCTGATTGACTGACTGACTCCCCATCTACCCCAAGCAGTAAGACAGACAAGAAATCGAGTGAGGATTTGTCAGGGATTATGGGAAGAGAAAGGGAAGTTATTGTTTAGTGGGTACAGAGCTTCTGCCTTGCAAGGTGAGCAAATCCTAGACTTGTGGCTTGACCCTGTGGCTTTGCTTACTTACTGCCAAGTAGGAGTATGCACTCTGAGTTTATGCCCCAGTACCAACACAACACACACACAGTGTTGTATTTTTATGTTAGGGAGGTACAACTCCACTTCTGGCTTTTTGATGATTAGTTGGAAGTAAGAGTCTCATGGACTTTCCTGACTCCACTAGCTTCAAACCCCAATCCTCAGACCTTGACCTCAGTAGCTAGGATTACAGGAGTGAGCAACCAGTAAACAATTCATTACATAGTTTTCACTACATTAAAAAAAAAGTGGGGTGGGGGGAAGTAAGCATAATAGTGAAAATGAAACTTGACAAATTACCCAAAGATAAAATGATAAAACTTGTACATGATCATGAATACAATTTTTAAATTAAATATTACTTGAGTCTACCAACATGCAAATAGTATATAAAAATGGTTAAAGTCCATTAAATATGACTTTTACCACATTTTGTCTTGTTATGTTTTAGTTATAAATCCTCTGAGTTCTTTGCTCTCAGAGGAAATCCCCAAGGACTGAGCAGGGTGGAGAGCAAAGGGGGAGGGCTGGACAGGGAGGTCGGGACCATGACCTTGGGCTGTACTGTGACCTTGGGCTCAACTGCCAGGACCACCCAGCCTCTCCACCAAGGAGAGACCCAGGGCTTCCCAGGCTATTGGGGTTGAGGCTCAGGGTTTTAGCTTGAACCCCACTTTCTCAGCTTGAGACCTTGAGCCTTACATAGAAGGGAATGTTGTAAAGTTCCTCAAAAGGTGGGGTGTGTATGTGTGAAATAAAATCTTTTTTTTTTTTTTTTTTTTTTTTTTTTTTTAGCCAGTCCTGGGGCTTGGACTCAGGGACTGAGCACTGTCCCTGGCTTCTTCTTGCTCAAGGCTAGCACTCTGCCACTTGAGCCACAGCGCCACTTCTGGCCATTTTCTGCATATATGGTGCTGGAGAATCGAACCCAGGGCCTCATGTATACGAGGCAGGCACTCTTGCCACTAGGCCATATCCCCAGCCCCATGAAATAAAATCTTACAAATGCATCGCAGAGCCAAAACTCCTCTATAGATCATAGAAGGAAGTACCTAGCCTCTCTGTGGAATGGGTGGGCCTCTCTCCTCTCCTTTTCCTCTAATCATTACTCCATATCACACTCTCACTACTCTCTAGAGAAGTCACTTGAATGCTGGCATATTTGTCGTGGAGCATCTTGTTTTATATCTCCACTTTTCTGATGGTGTCTAAAGAGCACTGGCACTAACACACTAAGGTGAAGCAAAGGTTGCAATGGGTTGCTGTTGATGGGTTCCTGGGACTTACTATCATCATCTGCAAACCCAGAACAGTATGACTGCTCTCACCCATGGCAAAATCGAAACCTGGAGAACAAAGCATTCTAGTGGCTGGTCTTTCTCACAATTCAAAATAGTCAAAACAGATCATTGTTCAAATTAGTGTCTCTACCATTTTATATCTTTGCATTCTTTCCTTTCTCTTTGTTCTCTTTCTTACCCTGTCTCTTTTTTATGTTTTTGTCTTTTTTATATTCTCTAAGGAGTTATAAAGTTCAACATGTGAGTTTTTGAGAATAATATATCTTGATTGATGTTGCCCCTTTCGTCATCATTCTCCCTCCTCTCCTTTTCTCTCCTCTTCTCTTCCTTCCTTCCTTCCTTCCTCTCACTTATTTCTCTTTTTTTAATCAAGGTAATATTTTCTCTCACTTGCTGGGGCTGGAATTCTAAGAACAAAGTACTGGAAAGTTTAATCTTCCTTTCTTTCTTTTCCTTCCTTCTTTTCATTCTTTCTTTGTTTCTGTTCTGGGTCTTGAACTCATGGCCTAGGCATTGTCCCTGGGCTTTTTGCTTAAGGCTAGTGCTTTGCCACCTGAGCCACATTCCCATTTCTGGCTTCTGGGTGGTTAATTGGAGATAAGAGTCTCAAGGACTTTCCTGCCTGGAATAGCTTCAAACCATGATACTTAGATCTCAGCCTCCTCAGTGGCTAGGATTACAGGTGTGAGCCACCAGTACCCAGCAGTCATTGAGGCCCAGTTTACGTGATTGCAGGTGGCTCGTTTTTCAACGTGTGATTACATGATTGCCCCTCAATCTATGTTGATTGTGTCCTAACACCATATTATTATTAAGGGCACTAGTCACATCTGGCCCAACTATATAATCTCTGAAGGCACTTTTTCCGAATATAGTCACATTCTAAGGTACTGGGGCTTGGGACTTTAATACATGAATTTAGGGGATATGATATAACCTAGTATAAGCATATAGGGCATTATAACATTATCTCTCTCTCTCTCTCTCTGTTTATGTGTTGTACATAGAGGTTTCATTGTGACCTTTCCATATGTGCATATAAACTTGTCCTCTTTACTCATTCTTATCCTATGCCTTTAAAAAAACAATTTGAATAGATTTCATTATATCATACAAGAAATGTGAATTACTTTGATCTCACTTGCCCCCATCATCCTTAATGTTCATCTTCTACCATCCTAATGTTTTCACAGACACCACAAATAGTCCCCCTGTCTTTATTTCTCATTTTAATAGTAACCAAGAATGTCTTGGGTCCAAGTGCATCTATGAGATGACACCCATGGATGTTCCTACTTCCAAAAGTTTCTTCTAAAGTTATGTGATAGACGTGTCCAGATTTCTATGTGTGTATTTCAGCAACTAACTGCTGGAAAGGAATTTGCTCTCTTTCATGTGAAGTTAGGCTGAAAGCTCTCTGTTTTTAACTATACACACAAAGCACAGTTTGTCTCTGATGGCAAGAATAGTACATATTCTTTTTTTAAAAAAATACAATCTTGGAAAAGATAAAGAAGACAGGAGGAATAGATTCCTTTTTTATATTTTACTTGATTCCAAAGAATATTTTTAGGTGCTTTAAGGGTGTTTTCAATAGAGATCCATTTCCAAGAGATTATCTACAAGAAATAGAACACCTCATCGACAGTTTGAGTAATCCAAGCCAGTAAAAGGCAAAGAAAAGTCTTCTCAGAAGTGAAATTCAGGGCTGGGGGTGGAGCTCAGTGGCTTTCCCAGCTTAAGTGAGTGTTCACTGCCCAGTGCTGTAGGAAAAAGGCGAGCTTTAGCCAACATTGAGAAAGGGATGGGAACCCCAGTAGTCCAATATGATTGGATTGTCTCATTACTAAAATCTGGGTCCAGGACCTTACTATTGAATATCTAGCCCTCAAAACAGACAATGTGGCATTGTATTGGCAACTCATTGAGCTATCAATGATAGACAGCTTCGTGGTCCTATCTGAACAGTACATGACTGGGAAAGTCATGTAACATTTGAAAACACCACCCTCATCTGCTACTGACTGTGCCCTGCTTGTGGAGGAAAACCAGTTAAACGACTGTAAGGAGAGAGTGTGGTGTCTTATTTAGCATATACTAAGTGTTCAAAAAAAGATGGCTGTCTCACCAACACATATTCAGTGAGCTGATTTCTCTCTGATGCAAATGTGTGGAAGATGCTGAGACATGACCCAAATCTCTGGACAATGAGGGTGCAGGTCCTGCTTTGCTTTGTTGAAAGTATATAACAAGGAATGATCAGTTCTCTCCTGGGTGGCCATTTGTTTTGTTTTGACTTGGCATCTGATGCCATGAGCCTGCCTGTCCAAGGCTATCAGCCTCTTAGGAAATGGGGGACTGTGTGAATTGTGGGTGCATGGAGTAAGGCTCATTCCATTCCTGTCTTTCTGTTCCACTGAGTGGGGCTGTGACTTCCAGGACAGTACGCCAGAAAGAGTTGGAATGGGCCTCTCACAAAAATGGAAAGGCCTAACTTCCTGCTACACTGAGAGCCAAGAAGATACTCTATCCCCACACAGTGTTCCAGATGAGATTGCTGCTAGCAGGAGAAACTGAGATCCAGTGATAGGACTGAGTAAACACTTTGGATGCTAATCAGTGGAGGAAAAAACAACAACAATCTAGCTCTGAAGAGAGTGGGTAGGAAGCAGATCATGAGAGGGGAAGCCTACCCCATCACCTGTGCCTAACTTTTGGTGCGCATACCGCAACCCTCTCTTTTGTAAAAATGAAGACACTGAATTTTTACCTTAGTGTAGTTCTTACAGCTGGAGCTTCAATACAATCCTAGTTCCTTCTCACTTGTAAGGCTGAAACTTTCTGTTAACATTTGTTGTATGATTATAGCTTAATCTCGTCATTTCTTCCATAGGAAGAAAGTATTCAGGTAATAACTAGGAAGCTTGGAATTCTATTTTATATATATATATATATATATATATATATATATATATATATATATCAAGATAGAAACCCTCCAAGTTGTTCCAGGTTGCAAAATGCCCCAAGTTTCCTCCACTCTAGAAGAGAACTGCTACAACAACTTGTGTTCCTTGACTACAAACTGATTTAAGATCCATTGGCGGGGAATGTGGCTTCATGGTAGAGTGCTTGCCTAGCATACATGAAGCCTTGAGTTCTATTCCTCAGTACCACATAAACAGAAAAAGTTGGAAGTAGCACTGTGGCTCAAGTGGTAGTGTGTTTCCTTTAGTAAAGAAGCTCAGGGAGGATGCCCAGGCCCTATGTTCAAGCCCCAGGACTGGAAAGAGAAACCAAAGATCAATCTGTTAGTGAAGAGGGAGAAAGCATTCATCAATACATAAATTCATGAGATTTGCAGATCACATCAGAAAACTCAGCTGGGTGTGGTGGTTCGTGCCTATAATGTTAGCTACTCAAGAGGCTGAGATCTGAGGATTGCAATTCGAATCCAGATCAGACAGAAAAGCCTATTAGACTCTATCTCAAATTAGCCACCAAAGAAGCTGGAAGTGGAGCTATGTATGGCTCAAGCGGTAGAGCATTAGCTTTGAGCCAAAAAAGCTATGTTGGCTTCTCCCCTGATGTGAAAATTGGCTTGGCAGCACCTGACACACAGAGCCCACAGAGGAAGCTTAATTTCAAGAATTTTAATTATCTGAATGTAATCATCTCAGTCTCCAATTCACTTATTAGAAGAAGAAACTGAAGCCAGAGAAGAAAATGTGTTCAAGCTTTCTATGTAACTTGTTGGAACAGGACTTGAACTCCAGGCTCCTGACTCACTGACTTTTGTAAAATAGTTCTGATGATTTGGGCAACCAGCCTTTTCTCATCATAGTTCAGCATGTTCCAAATCACCTGGGGCTGACGCCAGGCCCCTTTCTAGTCACCATGACCCAGATCAGACTGGGGAAAAAATGGTCCTAGGATGTGTTACTACACCTTACCAGCTCTCAGATCTCCACTTTATTAAAGAAATTGCAATCTCTGTACTCCAAAATCATCAAACAGGCAACCATCTGCCACTGAGAGATGCTTTATCTCCAAACCAGTGAGACTCACCTGTTTACTGCAGTGACTTAAATGTGAAAAACAAACTCACCAAGTTAAACAAGCCAGGCTTGAGGAAAATATTAAGCACATCATTGTCAATGTTGTATGAAATTACTGCCAAAACAAACAGACAACAAAGAACACACATGGTACAGGAATGACCTAAGTTTAGGACACATTTAACCAGCACACATCATTGTGTTCCTGGTACCTCCAACGACTGACTCCTTCCCCGGCTCACCTCTTCAGGGGTTCTGTCACTATTTCAGAAAGGACAAGCCAGCAGTGGTCACTGCTGAAACAGATGCTACTTCCATCAACCCTGGAATTTCTGCACTGACAAGACTAGCTTGGGGGCCTTGGAGGAAAAAATTCAACTCCTACTTCATTTTCCCTGGGGCTCTCTCATTCTGCAAGGAAACCTCTAAGCCTCGCTTGCCTCTAAGGAATCCCATTCATCAGAAATCACTTTCAGGCTAAGCAGGCCTGTGCCCGGGCCGCATGTGGGCAGATCAGATATCCCATGGCTGTGGAGGTGGGGAGTATAGGCACAGAGACATATGTGGTGACTAGAGGTTTCAGGAAAGAACCAGAGCTTTCCATTTTCCTTGAGTTCCTGGGTAATGCAATCTGAAAATCAATTCCCATTAAGCACAAGTGATACTAACACCTCTGACAGGTTGCATCTTAAGTGCTAATTAAAAGCATATTTCCTGATGCTTAGCTACTATGAAATGCATCCCTGTTTACGCCACAGAGGAGGCATCATGCGAAGCCCCTGGGACCCCCATCAGCTCCCCTAGGAAGCTTCCTGGTTTCTGCATTGTCATTCGCTATTTTAACCTCTTTGATTTACTCAAGCGAAATAGAACATGGCATGGGCACTTTCCCTTTCAAACTCCACCCACAGTCCTTCAAAGCCCCTCCGTATTGTCACAAGTCAATGAATGAAGACTACCTTTTACCCTAATGTGGCCTACGTGACCCACCAGGCTCTAGTCATAGATGGGGTTTATTTATCACCAATTATATCCCACTGAGTTTCACAAGCCTCCATCAATTAGGGAGAGATGTGGCAGCTGCAATGTAAAACCTTTCATTCATGTGTGACAAAGGACAGAATCTCAGTGCTAGGGATCAGGAAGCAATGGGTGGGGGTGGGGGCCCTCTGGGCACAGATTCCCAGGAAGGCCTCAGAATTCTCACAATACACAGGAGCAGTTTCTCATTTTGCACTTTCAGTACTAAGATACCCAATGTTATTTCAAAAACTTCCCTGTTAGAACAATGGTAATGTTTAATATCTCCTCCTCGACAGGATTCACTAATCATTAAATCATTACTAATCATCAAAACAAACACTAAGTCCCAATAATAAGCAACAGACCCAAAAAACAAAAATATGTCGCATATATGTGTATGTATGTATATACATGTTTGTATATAAACATGTATCTGTAATTATGACATATTTTTATATATATATATTCACACATACTTTATCACTGAGCACAAAAATGTGTGGGTTTAAGAGAACAGATATTTATTGTCTTACTTATACGACAAACTCCGGTGGTCCAAATTTGAAATCAAAATGTTGGTGGGCCATGATCCTCCTGAAATTTAAAATCACTTTCTAAAATCTGGAACCACACAAGATAGCCCGTGCCAGTCCCCTCTGCATGAGTGCATTGCTTCCTCCCTTCCTTTCCACTCCCTATATCTATTACATCCCACAAATGGGGACCTGCAGCCCCAGGACTGGATCATCTAGCTAACGCACAAACGCCCAATAGAATGGAGTTACAGCGTGGGCAGTGCTTCCCTCGTTAGATCGTGGGTCTGTGCTTGTTAATGTTTGATTTTAGCCAGGGCTAAACTTTCACACACACAACCCAGCATATCATTCCCAGAGGTCCTTGATCGCTTTCCAGCTTGACTAGCATCATGCAGGGTAAACCATCCAAGCAGGGTTGCAAGCATGTGGGAAGACTGTGTTATGGAAACACTCCTCACTGCCATAGGAACACATGGAGAGCACCCGCGCCCCTGCAGCTGTGTACGCACGGGACGTGACTGCAAAGGGCCAGCCACATGCATGGAGTGGCCCTCGGTGCCCTCTGTTTCCTGCAGATGCCAAGGGCTGAATCTATAGACACAGCCATAGGAAATAAAGAAGAGCAAGACGAGAACTTTGGATTGATTCCATCCTTCCTTAACTTCTCCCTTCCTTCCTTAATTTCTCCCATCCTTCCTTTCTATGTTTCCTTCTTCCTTCCTTCTTATTAAAATAATGTTTTTTTCCCAAATGTAAAAAAAAAAAAGAGCAAGAGCTATAGCTTTGGTCAGTTCTGTCTATGCCTAAATTAAATATAGAGATTTGTTTCCAAGATAAGGAAGGGAATCTATGTCAAACTGTCTTCTTGTTCCTTGCATGTGACATTATGGAGTCGTTGCCTCTCATGCACCTGCTATGTAAGTGTGACATCGCATACCATGCCATGGAGCTGCCTGAGAAGACACCACTCTCTCTGAATTCAATGAGTGTGTCTGCAGAGGTACAAAATATCACCAAGGATGGTGGCATATGCCTGTAATCCCAACTACTGGGGAGGGAGGGGTAAAAGGAAGATAATGTTATACCAGGCTGGGCAAGTTATTCGAGACTCTAAATAGGAATGAAATGCAACAAGAACGGAGACATGACTCAAATAGTAGGGTACATGACTATCAAGTGTGGAACTGAGCTCAAATTCCCAGTATTGAATGCAAAGAAAAAAGTGAAAAATATCAAGTGAAGCTTCTTCTGAAACCACCACCTTTCCTTTAAAAATATGGAGGGTGGGCGCTGGTGGCTCAGGCCTGTAATCCTAGCTACTCAGGAGGCTAAGATGTGAAGATCACAGTTTGAAGCCAGCCCAGGCAGAAAATCTTTTAAGACTTTTATCTCCCTTTAACCAGCAAAGTCCCAGAAGTGGAGTGTGGCTCAAGTGGTAGAGAGTAGAAGAAGCAAAGTGAGGGCACAGGGCCCCAAGTTCAAACCCCCATACTGACACCCCCCCCAATAAATATGGAGGGAGTAAAATGGAGCTTGTATCACTCTAGAATAAAATTCTTCTCACCTTTGCATACATAATATAGCTGTTGTTTACCAGTTATGGATACAAAAACGCACACTGTGTGTGAGTAGATCCCTGGTGGCCAGTCACTGACAGTAAAAACTTGCATCTCTCCAAAAACTCACACACTCACTACCCCAAATTAGTGTAAGCCTTAGACAACGCACAGACATTGTCATACCAAATAAACACAATCTGAACATGAAAGCAATACATGGCATTTTAAACAAAATAGGCGTACATTCTGGATTGTCAGCTCTTTTGGATGAATAATCTCATGGCCCCATTCCTCTGTGCTTCAAGGGTGCCAACACCACCTCGAGTGTTGGTCTTCAAGGGCCCGCAGCTCCCATACCCCAGCTTCCGGTTCGTAATGCACATCTGATTGGGGTGCATTCTTTAAACACTTTGTAGGACAGTGGAGTTGGGTGTTCCCCATGCCAAAGGCATTAGTGAAGCCAGCTGGGGAATGGGGTTCTACAACAAAGAAATGGGAGAACAAATAAACTCTCTCCATGATAGACTGTCTCGATTTAGAAAGATACATAACCTTCGATCCACAGAGAAAATGGAGCTTAGTAAGCCAATGGAAATTGTCTGTGACAAATTGTGAGCACTGAATTAGAGGGAGCTGGAGTGCTTTGTTGGTAGGATTTTTTAAACCCCTTCAAAAGAAATAAATGCCAAGGTTCACCCTCATTCTCTTGGTTAACTCTGAGCAGCATTTATGTGACCAGTGGTGACTTTATTCCCCCCCACTCCCAGTTTTTAGAGCAATTTGAAGTAGCCTTTCACCATCTGTCCTCTTCCACACAAAGGAGCAGATGACTAGCACCCAACTAGAGTCCACTATCCTCCCCCTACTCCATTTCTTCGTTTTTGAAAAACCCACCACAGAGTTACATGCCACAGTGTTGTATGTCTAACTCCAAACAATTGTGAAATGATCTAATTCTTCCAATCCCCAGAGGTGCAAAGCTACAACTGCATGAAGATCCAAGCAGCAAGACAAAGCTGACATTTGTTGTCTGGTTTTGAAGGGCAACAGAGTACTCAAGTGAGATGTGACATTCTTATCATAGGTCATAGGGCCGCAGGTTCCTTCCATGTTGTATGGTGATGTCATGAATGTATAGTCTAATCAAGAGCTATGTATTGAATGTCCACTCTGTGGAAGGCATTGGGAAAGATGCCTAGGACTTATTAACCAGTTGAGAGGCAAACATACATATATAGGACTCTGTCAGTGAGTAAAAACTCTGAGAAGGGAAAGAATAGTGTGAACTAGTATAGCCAGTGAAATCCTGAGGATGGTGGGGCTAAGCCTTGAAAGATGGAAGGGAAGAAACTATGAGGGAAGGGACAGAAATGCTTAACACCCAAGGTAAGAAGACAGTTTTCACGGGGACAGATATTCAGTGCCTACCTGAAACCAGTGAGAATTCCCACATGCATCTACTGCAGGGTGCAGTGAGTTTGCAGGCACTCCCTGGAGCATTCTAAGGTTTTCTTATGTTTTTTCCATAACAACAAAAAGGGTCACAAACTCAAAAAGAGCTTCAGTTAATACTTTTCAAGTAGAATTCTACATTGGAAACAGGGTTGCACAGTGGTTAAGGACACTAGAACTAGAGTCCTGGGGTCTGGACCCACTGTGTTATAACTCTGGCTGTATTTCTAAGTCTGGAAGAGCCTGTCTTTCTTCATCTTTAAGATGGAAATAAGGGACTTCTGTTTCAGGGACCCTTCTGTATGGAGAGTCATACTTAGGTTCACTTTCAATAAATTTGCTGATTTGCTATTATATATTATAATTATATACCATTATAAATTTTTAGATATTATAATCGTATACAAATATGACATATATGAAAAGTACTAGTAGTATAATTTCATATGAATATAACATATTACAAAGCATTATATATTATAACTATATACAAATGTAACATATCACAAAGTACTATATAATTATATACTACTATATAGATATTATATATCTTATTATATATAAATATAACATAGTATTTACTATAATTTTATCTATCGATCTGGCTTTTGATCTATCTATGCTCACCCCATTGAAGTATTGTGAAACTCAAAAGAAAATGACACTTGACAGGCCCAGAGCCTGTTCCATGTTAGAAGCTCACTGCTAGTGAAGGTTGCTTTAGATTGAAAAAGAACCATTGAAACTTCTTTAGGACTTTTGTAACTTTTCAGAAGTTCCCTTTAAAACCCTTGGAAGCCAGTAGGACAAAGGGTACATGGGTATCCATGGATGTCAGGTGTTGGGGTCCATCTTCCCCCCTAGATGGAAGGGGCCTGAGGCACCTCCCCCAGCTGGGGAATGCAGCCCTTCCATCCTCTCTACATTGGAATCTGGAGAAACCGGTCCAATAAGAGACCCCCGACTTAGCTGGCAGCCAGCCTGGCGCCTACCAGCCCGCCCTGGTTTGGCGCGCTCAGAGTGACGTAGCCCCTTGGAGGTCAAGTGACCAGCCCCTTGGAGGTCACCTGACAGCTCATGGCCTATGGGAATCCTGGCCAACCCCCTTCCCCCCGATCATCTACCCTTGCCCCTCTCTCAATAAAGTTAGTTCGCCCTCAGAGGCTGACCCGTGGTCTATGTCCGTTGCTTCCAGAGTAGGATAGCGGTCACATTACCACGCGGGTCGCGCGCCCGCCAGGACGGAGACATCCCCACGTCTCACCCCGACAAACCTGCAGGCCGAGGGTTGGGGTAGAAGGCGATGCGAGGATAATAAGAGAGAAAGAAATGAGCACTTGAGCCGGAGCAGAGAAAGCAGTCCCCACAGTCAGGGAGTCAATCACAAAATCAGCCACGCCTCAATCAAATGAGAGCATTGAATACCGTCTTTACAGATTCCCATAGGGTCAATATGCTAGACACACTCCCTTGGTACAGACTAGAATAAAAATTAAAATAGACAGACGTCGTGCAAAGCTTACTCCAAGGAAGAACAATGGAATACTATTTTGAAGCCCTTGAGTAGTGTAGACATCCTGGCCTTCAAATTTAGGATAGTGGCTTTCCTGGCCTGGCATGTATGAGCTACGTCATGAAGCATGGGCTGCCTTGCCCTGTTGTCCATTTGCTGAATTTAGACCTGAAGCCCAGACACTGAGATCTTCTATAGTCCCAGAAGAGACTTGCATTGTGAGGTGGAAGCTCCAAGACCCCTAAGAAATCTGCTAACGACATTAAGAGAGGAAACCAGAATGGTGAATATTGTACATGGGAAAGAAAAGGCTTTGAGAGAGGACACTGCATTCTGGAGTGTTAAATCATTTAGCAGAAACGAATGCTGGGCTGGGAAGTCACAATCCTGCTTTCCCATCTTGCCTGATTAGCCATTGTTCATTGAGCACTTATCCACTGATTCATTCTTCTACATTGCACAGGTGCTTGAGTGACTATTTTATTTTGAAGTCAACTCTTCTATCACCTAGGCACGAAGATAATGCCATTTTACAGTGATTATGTGAAAACAAACATGGCTTGGGCCCTGCCCAGAGGAGCTTCCAACACCGAGTTAACATTACTATGACCTTAGCTGTTAAGGTTGCTCTACTCAAGAGAAAACAGGTCTTATGTGTGGGCTGTAGTTAGAGGAGAAGAGGATCTGAACATCATAAAATACACAGAAAACCAGCAAAAAATGAAACCTGGTGGAGAGCAGGCTAAGGGGGATACGGGAATAAACATTAACATTTAACATATGATTCTAATAAGAAAACACTTTCAACTAGTGTCTTAAAAGTAGAATTTGTGTCACTTTTATTGTTAAGAGTTAGCCAGTTTATTTGAATTTTTATTACAAAACTCATAAAAAAAAATTAACAAGGTATGCTAGGACTGTGCTAGACTTTTCGACCCTTCTGGGAATTCTTGCTGCCCCCTTGTGGGACTCATGGGGCAAATGTCAATGGGAAGGCAATCAAGTTGAAGTTCAATGAAACAAATGGACTCACAGCCTCCGGAACTGATGTCTGCATTACTTAGAGGAAGTGGCTAAGGTGCCTGAACCCCATTGTCATCAACTGGAAGATGGGGGAGATCACCTCATGAAGCTTCATGAAGACCAAAAACACAATAAATATAAAAATATTGCCAAATACCAAGCACCAAGCTGGTGCTACTTACTTAGTGGTTAAAATAGAAGCTTGGTCTCTGTTCATCACTTTGACAATAAATAAGAAAAAAAAATAGAAGCTTGGAGAGCTGGGTATGATACGGCATACCTGTAATCTCAGCATTCAAGAGGCAGAGGCAGGAGGATTAGAAATTCAAAGCCAGGTTGGACTACATAGTGAGACTCTGTCTCAAAAAACAGTAGAAAATTAAAGGAAAAGCAAATATACAGAAAGCGATATAGAAGCATTGAGAGCCATTCTAGCCAATTCTAGCTGGGAGGAGTCCTCTCTCAAAGAAAAGACATGGGCTGAAATTTTGAACAACAAAAGAGAAGCTGGGTGCTAGTGGCTAACACCTCTAATCCTGGCTACTCAAGAGGCTGAGATCTGAGGATTGAGGTTCAAAACCAGCCCAAGTGGAAAAGTCCGTAAGACTTTAAAGTGCTTTAGTTATATGACTTTGGTCTGAAGTGTATTTTTCTATGCCATACATCGGCAAATGTGCTCTATTACATGTCATTTACAAGGATAAGCATTAAAAAGTGAGTGAGAAGCTAGAGGCCAGTGGCTCCTGCAAATATACACATGTGTGTATATGTGACATATTGTGTGTATATGTGACATATATATGTGTGTGTGTGTGTGTGTGTGTGTATATATGTCACATATATAACAGTCCTGTGTTATGACTTTTTTCCTCTACCCCCAATGTCTTCACTGGGAAAATCAAATTGCAGTATTTGTATTTATTTTCACAATAAGGTTGGCCATATGTAATAATGCTATTTGATTTTCATGAAACAAGGAGAGAGTTAAGATGCATCCTCACACCAACAGCAGAACAGTGGGTAAACCATAAACCAGGGCAACCTCCACCTCCACGGACCAATGGCATTTTGTAAATAAGCAGACATCCATAGCTTACTGTACTTTTGTTAAGTACTAGGCTTGCCTCGTGTGACTTTCTGGTGTGGTATGTAACGGAATTCTGAACAAGTCATTTTGTGTTGAAAGCTATTATACAATCTAAGAATATCAATGTCCCTGCTTCACCAGCACAGCTGGGGGGTAAAGAAGTTATCAATGACAAAATATTCTGGAAACTACTAAAGGTGACTCATCTTTTTCAGTTCCACCTATGGAAAGTTTTCAGATCTAACCAGATTCTCCATAGCCATCTTTCTCACTTTAATTCCTAATACATTGTTTTCTAAAAGAGAAAAACAAAAGAACAATCTGAATTCTGCAAGTATGCAAAACACAGATCGGAACTTATGCTATATGGTGGAGAGTCTTTCTTCTTATTGCTCCTCTTCGTCCTCCTCCTCCATCATAAGACCAAACCTTTGAAGGGAGCACTCTTTCCTCCCCAGGGACTTCCCCAGACCCTTGCTTGTTGTCACTCTCGCTGGGGCCTGACCACTTTCATTAAAAATATTTGAAGCATGTGGCGGTGTAATTAAGCGCACCTGTTGTATCTAAACCGATCCTTAAAACAACAAGTCTGCCGTCTGGGGAATCCTTCACAGAAAGGCAGAAAGGCTGGGTAGACCTCCGCTCAGCTAACCATTATTACTTCAAAGAGGCTTGTTTGGGGATACATAAAGAGCAGCTAGGGTTATGTAAATCACAGAAGGGGTTAAAATTCTAGGAAAACTTCAGGACAAAATGTCCTCCAGCCCTCTCAGTTATGCCCTGTCCATCAGAGCACCCTGCCTTCCTCAGCGACTCAGAACAGCACTCTCGCACCAATAGGGCCCACAGGCGGCCTTCGGGTCAGCCTCCCAATCTCCTCCCCACGATGAAGCCCACAAAAGGACAGCACAGCGGCCCAGAGATTTCCTAGGACAGACTCTGCCGTGTGAACGCAGATCACACGAGTCATTGACTGTTCTGTCTCTGCCTTCTCCCTCAGGATGTGCAAGGGTTGGCGGAGGAAGAGCCAGCTGCTCCTGCACAGCGCCCACTTTCCCCACAGCGTCAGTGTCTGGAGGGCCGTCACCCAAGGCAGCGCCTGGTGAGACGCCCGGCTGCAGGGACGGCGCCTACCTCTCACCAGAGACCTGCACACAGCTTACCTTTATGCTTGCTTTGCTTCGGATTTCACTTATGAATACAAAAACAAACCAGAGCGGAACTTCTAGCCATCCACCTTCCGGTATCACCTATCTACCTACCTACCTACCTACCTATCCTCTATTTTCATATGTCTACCAACCTTTCATCCATCTATTATGATCCACCCATCTATCACCCATCATGCATCCATCATCTTTTATTTATCTATCCATGTTTATATATCATCCATCAATCCACCCACATCCACCTACTTTATGATGATCTGTTTTCTCCAAGGAAATGAACTGACTGGTCTCTCCTGGTGACTTCACTTGTGCTAGAAAACTTCATGTACCGCAGAGGCTGCACCTGCTCCTTGCTACTTCCCAATATCCTTCTGCTTCTACAAGTTAAAAAAATAAAATCCCATGTGAAACACAACCTAAACAATCTTAGAGAACGTGGGTCAAGTCGGCTTAGTGAATGTGCCACATATCATAAAGAACCCCAGACCAGACAGAGGTCAGGAGAGCAGAGGCCAGAGCCCGGATCATGGGACAAATGTCTCCGGTGTGGGACACACAAGAATGATGTGGGTGGCATGTGTGTTTGAATTCCCCTCCTAACAAGTCCAGTCCTTCCTTGGGGACCTAAGAGGTGCCACCATCATATAACGCTGACATTCATTAAAGTGGAAATAAATTGGGGGTGGTCTGGGAGAGCTGTCACCTGCATCTCATCAGCCTGGTGATGGGCCACAGGGGGGCTCCCCTTTCTATGGCCTCAGTGGCCTCTTTCCATCCCCGCTTTCAGGTTAAAAGTTGGTCATAGGCATTAGAGTCCTTGATCCATTCTAGGCTACAGAAACTTGGGACTCCCAGTCAGGTTATGTGAAATAATCACTCTAGGCATGCACATGCACACACAGACTTTAAATCTTAGGAGAACGTTTGGAAGGTACAAAATCAAAATCAAAATCGATGAAGTGGCACAGTATTCTGGTTAGAGGTCATAAATGGGAAAAAGCAAGGGCTGTTTTGGTGTAGAGGAAGGGGAAAGGCAGGGGGGTGGACAGCATTGAAGGCCAGCAGTCAGGGGTTGAGTTGGAGGTCAAACTAGAGGTCCAAGGCTTTCCTTGGTGGCCAAAGCTGCCCCAACACCAACCTATGAAGGTGACTCATTGTGACAGCTCTAGCCCTAGGAGTTCAGATGCAAGGACAGACCTTGAGACACAACCACTGTTCACAAAAAAAAGTACCCTTAAACGTTTCAGAGTGGCTTTTATGACTTCCAGATGATGAAAAGGGTCTTTCCCAGACCCTGAGCAGTAGTGGCTTTTCCCTGCTCTCACGATGCCCAAGGTTGACCCCAGTCCTCCGTACATGGAAGGCGCTGGATTAATACAAAAGTATACCAATCTAAGTTGTGTTTTCCAAGGAAGAGCCAAACAACGAATATTATGGTGGGCATCCCAGGGAGACGCATCTGTCCCTGATGGTTTCTTCAATGACTTGCAGACTCGTTGACTGTAGCTAGGCTACCATCTCTATGCACAGACAATGGGGTCCTTGCTACAAACTGTTCCTTTCAATTTTAAGTCTGGGATCGTCAGAAACATTTTCTCTTCAAAGGGAATTTTTTTAAGTTTTAAAAAAGGTAATTTCATTTTTTTTTTTTTTTTTTTGGCCAGTCCTGGGCCTTGGACTCAGGGCCTGAGCACTGTCCCTGGCTTCTTCCCGCTCAAGGCTAGCACTCTGCCACGTGAGCCACAGCGCCGCTTCTGGCCGTTTTTTCTGTATATGTGGTGCTGGGGAATCGAACCTAGGGCCTCGTGTATCCGAGGCAGGCACTCTTGCCACTAGGCTATATCCCCAGCCCCGTAATTTCATTTTTTAAAAACTTTCTTTGAAAATCTGTTATTTGTAAGGAAACTTTGCCCTCTAGCTTTCAAGTCTCAAAATTGAGTTTAATAGCAGGAGAACCGTAGAGTGGTGGATAAATGGATGAATCTCGCCCTCTAGGGGATGACTATCATAGGGCACCCTAAGTGAGAAAAGAAAACTAAGCTAATGATTCTCTTCAGTGCCATACTACTCATGGATTCATGCTTTCACTGTCTACAGATAATCCATTTCATTCATTTGCAGTGTAATCTATTTTCTATGACATAGCCTACATTTCCAACCTCTCTCCATACAAGGCACATTCCCAGTGATTTCCACTTTGAATCCAGGATACACTTCTAATAGGAGCCAAAATTCGCCTAGTTTATAATCAGCCATGAGCACAGGGGCATGGACCATTGTGACCAGCGACTGCCATGCTGTAGGTGGCCCGTGGCTGCAAACTCAAGCAGCTTTGCCTCTGCAGCTGATCTGACCTGCAGCCCCTCAGTCACTGACTAAATGCTGTGAGTTACTTCATCCTCTGAGGAAAGTACAGATGATATTTACTCTCCACCATGAAAATGCACTGTACAAGTTGGAAAAGCGCAAGAATCATATATCCTAGATGAAGAGTTACATTTGTTCCCTTGGCTAGTCATGTTGAAATGCAGTTGCAGGTTGTAACAGCATGACGATGTGATGTTTAGGGGGCTGGGGTGGTAGCATAGTTGGAGAGCACCTACCTGAAATCTGCAAGGCCCTGGGCTTGATCCTCAACACTGTAAAAAAAAAAATAACCATGTAATTATGTAATTATTAGGTCACAGAAGTCCATTCACATGAATTCACTAATGCTGTTCTTTCAAGATCAAGTTGATATAAAGCAAGTCAGGCTCTTCGTGCTTTGTTTTTCTGCATGTATATGGCCCTCCACCCAACTAGTTTGGGGATGACACAGTCTGTAGGCTCTCACCAGAAGTAGCCCCTCAATCCTGGACTTCCCAGCCTCAAAAAGCTATGAGCTAAGTACATTTCTGTTCATTACAAATGACCCAGTCAAGTGCAGGAAATGGAAAGAGCGTTTTTTGTCACTGTTATTTTCCTCTTGTTTGTTCATTTATCTGTCTTTGGGAAGGAAAAGGGGGCACAGAAACGGAGGGACAAAAGGTGAATACTCACTATTAGTGAGTACTCCATAGTGGTACTCACTAGACACTATGTTGAAAATGAACTATACAACTTGTGGGTAGAGGGGAAAACAGGGAGAGAGGGAAGGGGTGACATTGTCCAAAAAGAAATGTACTCATTATCTGACTTATATAACTAACATTTCTGTACATCATCTTTATAATAACAAAAGAATCATTTTTAAAGCTAAAAAGACCTAATCTGTTACGTTGTTCAAGCTACAGAAAGCAGACTAAGCCAGAGATAGGCAGTCACAATCTAGCAAAGATAGCCACTGGGGTGGAGAGCTCACATCTCAGTTTATATCTTCTTATATGATATTGAAAGTTGAGACTGTAAATCCACGACAGGTTCTTGAAATGAAAATAGTGCTAGCCCATGGCAGGTACTCGGTGAAGGTTGCTGAAGGAAGAGATTCATGAACGGAGGTAGGAATCTGGTAAGAACCAAATCCTGGATGTGTTGAGATTGCTGTGTATGTGTTTGAATAACAAACCCCCCATCAGCAGAGATGTGGGCTGCTTATTATGTAACATTCTGCAGTGTCCTGAACGGAGGACCTTTGGGTGTGGGAGAAAGCCCAGGTCCTTAGCTCTGGCTAGGATAGTACTCAGCTAGTGACTGCTAGCACCCATTCACCCACTCCCCACACACGCTGGTACTACTTTTTAGGGACTGATGCAGCAGAATGTTATAGATTATATGGAGGAAAAGAGTATATAGGGGAAAAGAGTAAACAGATACTGATTTTTTTCATGGTATCTCGATCCTCTATTATACTCTAACTCATCTCCAAACTAGACTCCCAGGAATTGCCTTACTTTTTTTCTTCCACGGTAAATGTGATTTGGTAACATAGATAACAATCACCCCTTTTAAGCAACACTCAGAAATACATTGTCATTGTTTTTGGGTTTTTTTTTTTTCTAGACAAAGAAGTTCAGAGAGGTTATAGCTTTGCCCCTAATCCAGCCAGGTGAAGAAGAGCTTGATAGCCTTTAGCCTTTTGACTAAACTCACTGCTAATAGTATTTCTTTTCCAACAGGGATTTTTGAGACAAACCATCACAGTGTATTACTAATCAGACCTGTAGGCAGAGGATGAGAAAGCAGAGGTCACTGTCTATGGATCTTATTAACAGCAGGTGGCAAAAACAGCAATCCTGGAGGTACCCTGTAGCTGGGCGGTGGGCAGGCTGAACCACAGGGCTCTCTTGGCCTCTGGAAGCTTATTAAGTGGCACTGCTAACTGACTTAACAGCAGGTCACCGCACATGCTCCCGCTTGTGGCGAGTGACAGGCTGGTATCTAGCCGGTGATACAGTAATTGAGTGTGATAAGATGACAAATAAAGAGGCGAGAAATTAATGACGTGTTGCCTAAACAAGAGTTTACCACACCTCGTTAGATTTAAAAGAATTATCGGAGACAGGGTAATTATCAGAGACGGTAGAAATGTTGTATTAAAAGATTTTTCTTTTCTTTTTTTTTTTTTTAAAAAGGGCAGTATCAAAGAGAAATAATTAACCAATCAATCGGGTATCCACTGACTGAGCTGCGGGGTCCGGTGGTGGACGGAATAGGCTGAATAGGCTGGGTGGGAGAGCTTGTGGCTTCCCGCTGGGTGGGGCTTCGGCAACATTATTTATTGTGGACCACGCCATTTTAAGCGGGCTGTTGTGTACACCGAGATCAAAGGTGAGGGATGGGGGGGGCGAGGCCCTTGTGTGGGGCTTCTTGGGTGTCTGGCTCACTGGGCTTTGTTATTTGGAAGCAAACGGCCTCAGCAGCTTTTGAAATCTCACTTTTGATACTGAAGAAAAACCTCACCAGCCAAGCTGGGAGGTGGGGGAGGGGGGGCGGGAAGACATCTGAGACCACGCCCACCCGGGTTTCTGCACATGCTTAGACTCTTAGCTCCGCCTCCTGACAGTGCAAAGGCCTGCAGGCCCCTGGAAATGGAAGCCGGGGAATCACCATTATTTCCTTCAGTTACAAGAAGAGTTCAACGGGCTTCCTGTCTTTAGCTCGGCCAACATGGCAGGGCAAAGGGGGGTGAGCAGCGAGTAGAAGGCCCGGGGACCGGGACGGGGTGGCACGGCCGCGGCAGAGGGGAGGCCGGAAGGAAGGGAAGGCCTGAGACCGGAAGCCAGGCCTCATCTCGGAAGCCAGGTCATTCCCCATCCACGCTCCCCGCCCCCCCAGCCGCCATCCTCCAGAAGCTGGTAAATCTCACCCTGGAAGCCAGATCTCTCTTCAGCCGCCCAATGAACTTCTCTTGGCTGTCCAGTGGCGAGCATAGGCCTCAACAGCCAAGCAGCTCTCATGAAAACGGAGCAGCAAGGCTTCAGAGGCCAGCTGGGGTCACTTCCCCTTCAGAGGGTGGCACTTCCGGTCACGTGCATCCGGCCTGGTGCAGAAGGCCTTAAGTGCTCTGTGGGAGGACAGCGCCTCCTGGTGGCCCATCCCTGGAGCCTCCCTCGTGTTTTGTGATATGAATGGAATAGCTGGTGATAGGCAAAGGCCCATATGTATCTGAAGAGCAGGTTTTCATTTACCTATATTTTTGTGATAAAAGTTGCAAACATAAAAAAAGGAAAACGCTGAAATTCCTAAGTAAAAATACCCTAGCTGTTGAGACACACATGAAATACTTGGTGTGTATGTATGTGTGTCTGTGCTTCCACTAGGGCTTGAACTGAAGGTACAGAGCTTGGCTTTGTCTCAAGGCTGGTGCTTTCTTTCATTCTACTGGTTGGCCGTACATAAGAGTCTCTTGTATTTGTTTCCCTAGGCTAACCTTGAACAGTGATACTCAGATCTCAGCCTCCCAAGTAGCAACAATTGCAGACATGAGCTACCAGAACCCAGTCACCTGACATCTTTTTAACTCAGAGAATTAAAAGAAAAAGTTTTATACCATTCATGTGAAGTGAAGTCCATACACTTTGAGTTATAAAACCGTTATTCTAGAAATAAGTGTGGCCACAGAAAGTAAAAGTAAAGGAGTGTATATCATTCTGCTTAAAAACTCTTTAGCAGTTCCGCACAAATATGGAGAGGTGATTTTTTTAAATTTTTCTTTGTTTTATGGAAAGGGTGATATGCAGAGGGGTTACAGTTCCGTAAGTAGGGTGATGAGTACAAGTAGGGTGATGAGTACATTTCTTGTTGAACATTGCTACCCTGCCCTCTAGAGGTAAGATTTTATTTAAAGCAAATTCAATTTATTTTTTATTCCTAGATCCACTATGCTGACTTTTCATCTTGGAGTGGGTAAGATTGTTTTATTTTTTGAGGCAGAACAAGTGAGTAGAATGTATATATCATAAACAGGAAAAGAAAGCTGCTCCAAACTCCACACTTTATATTGCGTGTTTTGGAAATAACAGCTTGGAAAACTGGAAGCACTTATACTAAAAATGGACCACGCACAAACAGTCCTCTTCCTCCTTCCTTTCATGGACAATAAAACAAGCAAAAAGGGTGGTGTTTCCCAAGAGTGACTGCCATGAAGCATGTTGAGCTCATGTGTAGTTTCCAAGAGCTGAATCTTATTGGTGACTCGTGCAGTTTTCCTTACAAATGTACTTTGCCTACATTTTGTTTTTTGCAAATTAGAACATTTTGGAAGAAAAACATTTTCTTTCACTGTGCACAAACACTGCAAATTGTTCATGTATTTCAATTGATGCTGTGTCCCCCTCCCCATGGGGAAACAAACCAGATAGGAGAAAATTTTAACACCCCAAGCTCTACACATCAGTTCAGTCTCTTTGTAAGGAAAAGAATGATGTGGAATGATTTGCTCCAGGTTATGTAGCTACTTAATGTGCACTGAATTCAAGGTGATTCTGCTTACCATAATGTTTTCAAAGACACACTCAGCTTAAGTGCAGTGGTAAGCAGCAGTGAGTTTCACATTGTTTTTCAAAAATTTGTTTCTTAATACCTCCATCTCCCTATAAACAAGAACTCAGACAATGACCATGGCCATAGTATGGAGGTTAATTCATACAGAAATACTTCTGATGCTTACTGAAGAACAATTCCATTTGTAATTCTTGATGAGACATCACTTGGTAAGCTTTCTTTGGTACCATTATCATGCCTAAAGTGTATGTCCAACTTGGAGGAAGAAGCAACCACAAGTAAACACTAAAGCCTAGAAGCCCAAGCACACAGGATGTGAAGGTAATTATTCCATGTGGCATCTCATTTTCCCCATCCTAATGGGCACCTCCAAGAGTTTCTTCTTTAATCCTTTGAAATAAGCATTTGTAGGAATCAGGCAGGAAGAAAAGAAGGAAGGTACAGAAATTTTTGGAAATGACAAGGTGAGTATACGACACCCCCCACTAACAATGAACTTGTCATGGCCTGAGAAAATCAGATGCCAGCAGAATTTCTTTTCTTCCCTCCTGTTTTGATAATGCAGCAGACCATTTTTTATGTGGGAGCTTTCAAATCCCATTCTGAGCTGTCAGCCTGGAGCTGCGAGGTAACTCAGAAATGTGGCCACGTTGCTCTCTTAGGAAACAGACTCTGCTTCTTCATCTGAAAAGCAGAGTCCTGATCATTAAACACAGCAGCACAGCTCACCAGAAGTGTAAAGGATGTTATTATGATAGAAATGAGGCTGAGCTATCATTCATTCAAGGACTGTCTTAAAAATCCCAGGCACAGCCAATGTTCTTTGTCTTGGCTGGCTTTTTATTTAGGATTGTGGAGAAAAGGTTTTAGGCAAGAGTCATCAGCCCTACCTCCTTGGAGACAGCAATATTGACCAAGACTAAAAAAAGCAAACAGTATCAGATAACCTACTAAAATAAAGCAGGGAAAGCCATTATGTGTCTACTCTATTGATCCAGTTCCTGTCTACATGAAGAAAAAAAGAAAACACAACTTACATTGTTGAAGCTGGAAATCTCTTAAGGCTAACTACAACATGTTGTTAAAAAGCAGTGCATTTATCTGCACGTAGGAAACAAGACATTACACTGAGCTCAGGCCTCTGCTGAATTGTCCAGGGATGTGCTTAATATCCCACAAACAATGTTGGGTTTCATAGGAAGAGAAAAAAGGGATGCAGGATAGTAAGTGTGTATTTTTAAAAAATCATTGCCCAGGCTTCTGAATAGACGAAGTGCACTTAAATGCTTTGTTCTGATCTTGTAATCATTGTTTCAGTACATTTTTATTACTATCCTTTAAAGAGATCTTGAGAATAGAGTATATTCTAGTCTTGTTCACAATCCTGTTCCAGCTCATTAAGTATTTATGAATGAGTAGCATCCATTAAAATAATATTTTCTGGGGCTGGGGATATGGCCTAGTGGCAAGAGTGCTTGCCTTGTATACATGAGGCCCTGGGTTCAATTCCCCAGCACCACATATACAGAAAAACGGCCAGAAGTGGCGCTGTGGCTCAAGTGGCAGAGTGCTAGCCTTGAGCAAAAAGAAGCCAGGGACAGTGCTCAGGCCCTGAGTCCAAGCCCCAAGACTGGCCAAAAAAAAAAATTTTTTTTAAATAAAAAAATAATATTTTCTGTAATATGTCTAATTTTGATAATTGTGTTAATTTATAAATCATTACTGTATGAAAGGAAAACATCAAAAAATGTAAACACTAATGTTTTTCTACACACATATGCATGTATACACGAATAATCACACATACACTTATATACACATGCATGTCAGCAAAAACACTTTTATTGGACAGCCTGTTATTTGTACCTCTGACATTTACAAAGTAATACCTTTGTTAGTTAAAAAAAACCCTAGAGTTTGATTGCTTGATAAAACCCTGTTGTTGTTTTTTAACTGTGGTTGTTTTTTTTTTTTTGTCTTTTCTTTTTTGTTTCTGGGGATCGAACCCAGGACGTTGCACTTGCTAGGCAAGTGCTTTGCCACTGAGCTACATCCCAGCCCCAAACCCTGTTTTTTTTTTATGGTATTTAAGATCACATACACATATTTTTTTCCAGCTGCTACTTGGTCATCCTTTCTCATAAGAACTTTTTTAAACATTCAGCTGATGAGTACATGTGAAACTGTGTCAAGCTGTGTTCTAAGAGCCATGTGGGATACGTAGAAATGGAGGTGTCTTGTCCCTGCCACCAACAAACATATTTGGGCAGGGAGCATATTTGTTGTTTCAGAAGGTTGTGCTTTAGTATCATTGCAGCTGTTGTCACTGAGGTGTAGGTGGCTCAGTGTCTTGAAATCTGAGTAGCCCTTGGACATGTGGAAAAGGGTTGACAAGCAGGATCAGGGCCCCAAGACATGTGCCTTGAATGCATAAGGTCTGAGAAACTACTGCTCTAGTTTTATCCCAGAGCATTGCATATGATTAGATTAAGCCTCACCTGTGGAAAAGAGCCTCGCCCGTGGAATTGTGACTTAGTGTTGTTGGAAAAAAGTTACTCAAAAGGCCCCACTTACTTCCTTAGTATTTTCAACGAATGGTGCTGAAACTACCAGATACTGTACCTTCACATCCAAACTTTATATAATAATCTAGGCATAGAATTTAAGCACTTCACAAACCTTATCTTAACATGCATTATAGATATAAATGTTAAAAAAAGAAACACCATAAAATATAGGAGAAAATATAAATGAGCTTTGGTTTGGTGATGACTTAATGATAGAACAAAATATTTTTTTTCATAACTGGTAAGCTACAGACCTAATTAAAATGAACCATTTCTGTCTTAAGAGGCAGTATCAGGAGATTGAGAAAACACGTGAAAGACTCAGAGAAACTATTTTGAAAAGCCATACCAGATAACTATGGTCCAAAATATATAAATAATTCTTACAACTCAACAATAACAAAACCAAGAATCCAAACTAAAAATTGGTCAGAGTCTTAACAGACACCCTACCCAAGAGGATATACACAGATGCCAAAGAAAAACATGAAAATATATTCAGCAGCATGTGGCATCAGGGAAATTCAAATTTCAATAAGATACCAATACACATCTACTAGAATGGCCAACATACAGAACACTGACATCCATTGCTTTCAAGGATGTGGAGCAACTGGAACTCAAATTCTTTATTGATGGGTACAGACTTCTTGTAAGACAGTATGACAGTTTCACACAAAGCTAAATATATACTTACCATACAATTCTGCTTTGTACATACATACTGCTTTGTATTTATCACATGAGTTGAAAACATATGTACATAAAAACCTGCGTATGGATGTTTATAGCAGTTGTATATATAACTGCTCAAATTTGGAAACAACCAACATGTCCTTCAACCAGAGAGTGGGTAAACAAGCTGTGCTGTCTCCAGACATTGGGAATATTGATTCACTGTTAAGAAGGTATGAACTCTCAAACCATGAAAAGACATGAAAGAGATCTGATGCATATTACTAAGTGAGAGAAAGATCATGTGAAAATGCTGTATGATTCCAACTATCTGACATTTTGGGAAAGACAGAACTATGGAGTGAAAACACCAGTCATCATGGGGCCAGGAGGGAAGAATAAATACAGCATGAGACTTTTATGAGAGTGAAACTATCATGTATGATATTGCAGGGGTGGAAATGTGTGTGTGTGTGTGTGTGTGTGTGTGTGTGTGTCCAAACAGCACGGGGAGAGAACCCTAAGGCAAACTATTTACTTGAATGATTAGTGGTGCATCAGTGTACTTGTGTAGTGTGCATCAGGTTCAGTCACTAAGTGGATGTACTGTTCCGGTGTGGCTAATGTCTCAAGGAGGGACTCTTCCATGCACAGGGAAGAGAGATGGGGTTTATGTGATTTATCTGTACTTTCCACTTAGTTGTGCTGTGGACTTAAAACTTCTTGAAAAACAAAGTCTTACCTTAAACATAATACAGTGATAGCATCAGAGGTGATTATTGACTGACATTGATGACAGCTACCATGGACTGACCTGTGAACTAGGGAGCGTGAGGTCTGTGTTTGAGGTCTCGAGCTATCGTTTAGCAGCGTCCTAAAGTTTCAACCTCTCTGGTTGGGCCTGATTACTTGTCCATATAGTACTGAAATTGCTTCAAAGGTATTGTTTCTCTATGGATTAAACAACATAAGATAACCTTAATTAAAAATACATTTTTAAGAACTCACACCTCCTTACTGTGGCTTGAATTATAGAGTCGTTGATGGGGACATTGTCCTTTGCATGGCTTCACATTTTACTGGGAACTTACAATAGGAATTCTTGAATTGCAGTACCAGAAAATACGTTTGCTCTTTTGGAACAACTTAAGCATCTTGTCCTATGGTTAGCTAAACACAAGCTATGTGGTCACTAGGAATCATAAGCCCAAAATGAATGTGCAAGAACTTATGACATTTTGGTATGTATCACCAGACAGTGATTTTGTTTTCCCTCCACTCCATCTTATCCTCCAGCTCTTGTCTCCTTCTCCCTGATTTATCTCTGCTTGGAAATCCTTGTACAAATCCTCAGGAGCCTCTCCAATCAGTTATTTTGGCCTCATCAGAATCTTCCATCTATTGAGATTTTTACTCTTTTCTTTTTTTTTTTTTTTTGCCAGTCGTGGGCCTTGGACTCAGGGCCTGAGCACTGTCCCTGGCTTCTTCCCGCTCAAGGCTAGCACTCTGCCACTTGAGCCACAGCGCCGCTTCTGGCCGTTTTCTGTATATGTGGTGCTGGGGAATCGAACCTAGGGCCTCGTGTATCCGCGGCAGGCACTCTTGCCACTAGGCTATATCCCCAGCCCCTACTCTTTTCTTATTTCAGAGCTCTTTCCTCTGTGTGTGACTTTCCTTTGTTTGTAACTGGGGTTGGATCTTGTGTGCTGTCCAGGAACTCCTCAATTCATGCATTCCAAAGTAGCTAGATATATAAATATGCATCAGTGCCCTGTCTTCTTCATTTCCCTTGATTTCTAGTGCAGATCCCATTATCTACAACCTCAATGACTCCCTTGCCCCTCCTGTAACTCTCTTCTCCATTCTCATATCACCACCCACAAAGACTTGCTTAGTCTGCACTCTCTGTTGCTGAGGGACTGGGGGGAGGGGGGTCACAGGAGCCACCCCTGATCACTTCCAGTTGGCATAGCCCTGCTTGCTTCATTCTTCACCTCCCCTCAGTCGCTTGTATCCATGCTCTATTCTCCTTTTCATTCCCCTCAGAAACAGCCATTCCCCTGGCCCTTGGTTGCTCTCAATTGATGGTCTTGATCTCTAGTATATGAAGAAATAAAAGCCACAAGACCCTACCAACTGTCTTCCTTGAAACCATCACATTTGCAGCTGCATCTTTTTCAGGGCTGCTTCTTTTCTGTTGCACTGGACTAGGTATCTCTTCCCCTTCAAATGAATCCTTCTACCTGGATCGTGGATCTCTCACTAGAAATCTTTTCTCCATCAAACTTTGTCTTCCCCACTACTGGCATCTTTCCATTACTTTTTAAATATTTAAATCCTTCCTCTTAAAAAAATCTTCCTCATCGGTATTTCATCCTGTATATACTGCCCTATGTCAGGCTATGCGTGCTGACTTGAGGCCACTTCCGCCTCAATCCACTACTATCTAACCTCCTAGTGAACCCTAGACCTTTATGGATATTCCCTTGCTCTGGTCATAAATGAGCACCTCATTGGTTTCCAATTATAAGTATTGCCCTTCGTTTTCTGCAAACATCTGTTGTATTTCCCATTACTAATGAGTTACACATAAATCTTATTTGTCAAAGGAGAAGAACACTGCTGAGAAAAGACATCTCCCTCCAGGATTCACCCCAGGAAACTGAGGGCTGAGTTCAGAGGGCAAGTCCAGTGATACGTGTGCTCCTGGAGCATGCGCTTCATCTACCACATGAAAAGATACCACTTCCAACAGGCTCATCTCTCTGAGGATTTAAAAAGATCTTCATTGTTTAAGGACAGTTTTAGGCATCCGTGAGCCTATTTTGGATAGACAGAAGAGATGTCTGTTCACACAGATGAATACAGCCTTGTGCTGATTTGACATGTGCATCTGATGAGAAAGAGGGGAAGTGTGAGGAGGGAGGTCAGGGCGAAGTTGAGGACAGTGAAGAAAGTAATTGACAAGCAAAGATTATAGCCAATGCTCCTCCGTGTGGGGATAATGAATAACTTTCCAAGGGCTCTGTCTACCCGAGTGAGATCAAAGCTGCTTTTCCTGGTTGACATAGTCCAAGGCTAATAACATAGACTATGGGGAAGTAGAAAGGGAAGAAGGAGGTGAAAGGGGGAGGAGAAGGAAGAAAAGGGAAAGGAAATCATACTCCCTAGACATTTGTACTCAATAGTACTCAGGTCCCTAAGTAGGGACCAGAGGGAGGGGAAGGGAAACAAGATCTGGCACAAACCTAGGCTGAGAGGCCATGTGGGTTGAGAAGGCGCCTCTGACCACCATAGACAATTCAGTGGGGAGGCCTGCTATGCTGCTTGATTTGTGCTTATCACTGTGGGAGACCAGAAAACCAAACAGCTCTGCTGGATGCGGTATCAGGGCACTGGGATAGAGAACTGTTTGCTGTGGACCTTGTGACTCACGCTCAGAACCTGTGTCTTTCTGGATCCTTGTTTAGATTTTGTGAGAGGCTCCAAGGTGTTTTCTGAAGGGAAGTCTCTTCATATTTCTTCCTCTTTCCTCCCAACCCTCTGCCCTTCCTGCTCTCTCTTCTTAGCCAATCCCTCTTGGCCACAGGAGAGTTTTAAGATAACAATAATAACAATAAGTTATCTTAAAATCAGTATGCCAAGTAGAAATTCTAAAACTTGTGCAAAATTGATGTCACTAGCACTCGAATGTGTCATCCCTAGTTACATTTATTGTACTCTTGCAAATAATTATATTCATGAATTTCTTTTTAGGGAAATTCAACAAACTGTTCAGAACGTGTTATTATGCATCCAGTTTATTATCTTAAAGCCTGGTGTGCAAAATAATCTTTATATGCTGATGAAATCTTGGCAAGAAATATAAGTGTGTTGAGATATGAGAAGAGACACATTAGGGAAAAAATCACTTTCGTTCTGAATTAATCAGGCATAGCTATCTCAAAGTTACAAAGCGTGTAAATGATTGAAATCACATTGGATGAGTTAAATAGACTCTTTAGTGGTGTAATGAAAAGACATGGCCATTAGCTTTAAGCTTAAATCTTAACACCTCCTTGTCTGAATCAATTAGAGAAATAATAGCTTTGCCCTATGACAGTGTAATAAGTACAGTAATCTTCCATACAAGGGAAAATGTGGAGACCAAACAATCTCTTCTGTAAATGTATCATTGCTTCTGTTTGTAGAAAAAAAGAAAACTTTTGATGCTCTTAGAGCAAATGGTTGATCAGAATTAGCAAATGTGCGACATTCAGTTGTTTCACTAAGATGGGATTTTGGATTGTCTGAGTGGGGAGGCTACTGTGTTAGAGAAAGTCATTTAGGCCAATGAGTGAGCTTGGCAGATTGCTCAGTCCGGATCGGCTTTGACTGCACCCATGCATTCATCCACAGTGTTTACCCCTGGTATTTTCTGTTGCTCCGGCACCATTCTAGGCACTAGGACATGATGTAAAAATGCAAAAGGAATGGGAAGAACTTTCAATGAACTTTTCCCAGTGTGGTAGGAAACACTGCTTCTCAACAAGATCCCATCCTGTCTTGATTAATAGCAAGATTGACCATGCTCCTGGCTGCCCATCTCGTGACTCAGCCTCCCTCCTATAGCAAGGCATCTGGGAGTGACTGCTTCTTAACAATAAACCATGAGCAGCAGGGCCGGGCTGTCATGAGCCAAGGGCTTCCTACATTAGCTGTTCCTTTGCTGGTGAGTGCGAGGGTGGAAGCAGGTCACAGTTCAGCTTGAGCAGCACGCGTTGATAAAATACAGCTTATGGGCTACTAATGTGTTTTGTTTTTGTTTGGTTGGGTTTTTTTTTGCAATGTGCTATCATCTGTGACTGCTTTGGGCCCAGAACAAAGTTGAATAGTTACAGGATAGAATATCTGGTCTGTAAAGCTAAAAATCATGAACTCTATGACTCCTTAGCACAAAAAGTTTCCTAAAGTCAGTCTTGGAGTATTACAGAGCAATGAAAAGGATGAGGTAGTGTCCCCAGAAGAGGCTTTCTGAAAATCTGAACCCACCATATTGGAGTGATCATATGAGAGGGAAATTAACTTCTCTGTCTTTCATGTCAATGTTTTTTGTGGGGTTCCTTGGTCATTCCACATAGAGTCAGTGGCTTATTATTTCAGATATTGGTAAGGATCTCAGAAAACAAACTTGAATTCATTTGATTTTGATTCACTACAGGTCTGGAATATTTTGTGTGTGAAACCATTCAAAATTAGTATATAGATAAGATTATAACCAAAAATCTACCTGATCTGATCAAGATTGGAAAAATATTAAAATTAAGGTATCCATTTAGCCTATCCTATTAAGAGGAGTAACAGAATGACAGGATGTCTCCCATTTTATTTAGTATCCTATGAACTGGTTACTAAAACCAAAAAAAAATGATAAAATGAAAAATATTATCTTGATTCTTGTTTTCTCTCCTTATTAGTAATCCATTTCTTAACAGTCCTTGGCTTTGTGCTTGCTAAGCAAACACTTTACCATTTGAATGATATACCCAATCCTCTTGCTTTTAGTTTGTTTCTGAAACAGGGCCTTGTACATTTGGTCTGAGTTGGCCTTAGACCATGATACCCTACCTCTGCCTCCTGAGCTTTGGAGATTCTAGACAGGAATGTGGGACATGTCTGGCGCAACACAGTTACTCTTTAACTTTGAAAATATTTGATATTCAACAGTATAGTGTTGGCCTCACACTGAGCTTTTGTAGAACAACAGCAGCCCCACCCCACCCCCAATCTGACTTCTTTCCTCATTCTAAAACAACTCTGGGACTTAATAATCATAGATGTGGAGAACAGTCTACATTACACCCTCGGCCTCCAGTCCTATTTTTCAAATGCTAGATCTTACTCACAAGTTGGGAAATAAAATATTATTGACCTAGAAAAAGCACAGGACTGAGAACAAAAAGAATATGAATGTTCCCAATCACAGATGCAATCAGCTCTATTCACACTGCTCTAACTGGAAGGCTCCAATCTGTAGAAAGAAATCGTTTTCCCTCGATGTAGGCCTGACCCTAGACCACAGTCCGGTGGCCCTTGAGAAAGACTCCCAGGCCATAGCAGCTTCTCCATTCACACTAAGCCAGCTGGTGGGTTCGAGATCCTGGATGAGGAACCCGGAAGTGCGCTTGCCTCTGCTGAGGTCCTAAAGAGGCCACAACCCAGCCCATTCCCATACTGTAGATTCTCCAGGGGAAACTTGCCAGGTAGCCCCCCCCCACCTCCCCCATAATGCTTGCTCCCCGAATCTTCATACAAACGGGAACCGGAAATCTTCCTAAGCACTTGAGGATGCATAATAGGCCAAGTCCTAGCTAAATTTATAGTAACCTTTCTGACCACTTTTCTAGTGTTGGGGTTTACAGTAATATCATCTCCCCCCCCCCCGCCCCCCAGGGTCCAGGAAGGCAGATTCACATCAAGATTCTCCAGTGACCAATCACCAAGAGGTCTTCCAAATCAGTCCCAGATTGTCCCAAGAGTGTCCATTGTTTTCAGGCTTGGAGTGGGGATGTAGGAGTTGGGGTCCACCTCCTTGGAGCCTCTGAGATCTGGCTGAGGTTCTGGGGACAGTGATAGAAAAACACGAGTGAGTATGCAAAGAATTCTTTTCATAACATTGCTGTAAAACTATTTAAGAACCTCAAAGCACAGCCCCGTTAGGACAAGTGAGTGACAGAGTATCAGGGTTGACGGAGCCATGTAGGACCTAGGGGAACCAGGGACCAGAGAAGCAGCCTGGGCTCCCCAGCACAAGAACAGAAGAGGCGGCTACAGGGAGCTGGAGGGCAAGAGAGGCCAGTGACCTTAGACAGGAGGGAAGTGTAGGAGCACAACCCCGACACCCTGTTAGTCACTTGTCAGAACAAGGGCTGGGCTTTCAAGATCTTCAGAAGGAAAAGAAGCAGGGGTGCAGGAGGACTCCTTCTGGTAGTCTGTGCTTTCTCAGGAAAAATTCCTGGAAGTCTTATTCATCACATTTTTAAAAATCTCATTGACCACAGTCAGTGACCATGTTCAACCAGGAAATGTAGTTGAATGCCCACGCTAACATGGAAGGTTAGTCTTTAACAAGAGGGGAATGGATGGGTATTGGTAATAACTGGACGTTTTCTTTGCTCCCCAGTCCTATCATGGAGAAGTCCCACCATCTGCTGTCTATACGTGCTCAGGAAACTTGGTGGCACGGTTCAGTCCAAGGCTGAGGGCCTGCAGTCATAATATTAGTTAATGCATATCCTGCCAAATTAATAAAATGGAGGGGAGGATTTGGGTGGAGAAGGGTGGGAAAGAATGATGAAAGAGTTAACATCCATAAAGATGCATTGTATGCATAAACTGGCAACTCCTTTGTATAGCTAAAGATAAAACAAATATATAATAATTAGACAAGGCCTGTGACAAACCCTAGTCCAGGCGATATGAGACATCTAAGTTCAAACAGTGAAACAGGAAAAATAAGGGAGGGCAAATGAGTCCTCCATTAGCTGATATGTAACCCAGGCATCTTTGCAGTGTTGGACAGGGGAGGAGAGGGGACCCCTATATTAATACACATTCAAAGTGTCCTTTTATTTTGGTCTTAGCTTTTGGAAAATACTGAGCATACCCAGAGGCGTTCCTGTTTATCTCTTTCACCTCTTGAACTTGTGCTCATGAGTTTGAGCTAAGCAAGCCCCAAAATGTGTCCACCATCTTGACTTTCGGAACCATGCCCTTTTAAAAACTTGTATTGTTCCTATCAAGGTGATAGACCCAGGGGTTACAGTTCCATAAGTCAGGTAATGAGCACATTTCTTTTTGAAACCCCTTCCTTTGTTCTCTCCCATCCTCACCCACAAGTTGTATAGTTCATTTTCAACATAGTGTCTCAGGAGTACCCCTGCTATATTTTGAACCAAGATCTTAACCTGAGCATGCTCAGAGCTGCGCCTGCCCTGCAGTGCTTTCTTCTATGAATCTGTGTGAAAGGGGTACATGGAAGGAATGGCTTTAGAAGTAGTTCTCCTGTTCTCCTTACTTGTTGTTGGCAACAAATGTTTCTCCACTTTTATTTCGTGGCCATGGCTGCTATAACTATGTGCTCACCATGACACGAACCCATTGATTTCCATTATACTTCCTCCGGTGTGGTGTGTTCCACCTTTCCATTCCAGTTAGTTCTTTTGTGGACAGGACAAAGATCAACAGGTGACAGTGCCACCTGCTAAAGCAAATGCTAGATTCAAATGCGAACCTCATTTTCAACCATTCTCACAGGCATAACTAGAATCGATGTTTCACCTGGGTACATTCACAACAAAATTAACCACCCCATACCCTCCCTGGAAAGCCACAGAACCTTAGCAGAGCACAACAGGGCTGGGCACTCAGGTGTGGGTGGAGATTTAATAGACTTCTAGAGCATGCAGTGTTCTCAGTGCTATGCTGAGCTTTTAAATATTTTCATCTTTCTTTTTTTTTTTTGCTGGTTCTGGAGCTGGAACTCAGGGCATGGGCTTTGTTCCTGAGCCTCTCTGTGCTCAAGGCTTGTGCTCTACGACTTGAGCCACAGCTCCACTTCTGGCTCTTTTCTGTTTATGTGGTACTGAGGAATCGAACCCAAGGCTTTATGAATTCTAGGCAAGGACTCTACCAGTAAACCACATTCCCAGCCTATTTTCATCATTTTTTGAGAGTCTTGCTATGTAACCCAGGCTAGTCTCAAACTTTTAAGATACTCCTGCAGTCGGCACCATAGTACTGCTATTGCCATGCTTGTCTCAGCACTTCTCAGGGATATAGTTAACATCTGATTGGAGTCCAGCCACCAAGGTTGATACATTCTTCTGGACAGATTGTCATCTCCAACTTTTTCTCTTGGTGCGTGGTGGCCACTCAAGCAGGAGGACAGAAATGTATGCACATACCCTCTTTCTTGTTTTCTCCCTCTTCCCTTCTCTTTGTCTACCTTCGAGCAGAGAAGAAAACTGAATTGGAGTTGTCTAAAAACTTAAAGTTTCCATCTGACCTTAATATTTTAATGGGAGCACAGGTCCCTGACTGCCACCAGAAATCAAGGAAAAATTGTAAATAGACAACGTTGGCCTTAATTTCCCCTGGGGTTTCTCTCTGCTTCCTTATCTTTGCTGATCCAATTCAGTGTGTATTCACTCGAAAGGCTCCCAGTCTTTTTGGCTTTCATTATTTCTTGAACAGGATCTAGCTTTTTGATCAGGCCAGCCTGGACTGCGAGCCTCCTATTGATGTTCCCTGCAGGGCTGAGATGGCAAGTGTGCTATCACTGCACTCACTCTTCCATGCATCGAGATGGACATCTCACTAAGTTTTGTGCCAAGGCTGGTGTTGGATCTTTGCCCCGGGGTAGAGCTACAGGCGTGACCTACCGTACCTGGCTTTTCCTGATCTATGGTAATAAGCTCAAAGGAGAGACTAGGAAAGCCACCTGCACACAAAGCACAGGCACAGAGAACTGATTCCCACAGCTCCTCTCCTGGGATCCAGTGTGGCTGCTAGAAACTGAAATCCCATCTACATGGATAACTAATGCATTTCTCTGCTTTCAGGCAAATCAGGGCTGCTTTCATTCCCCATCAATTCCCTAAAATCATATCTTTCTGTAAAGGAATAAATGATTTGGAACCCTTTTAGGAAAACTTGAATCCTCTGCAAGAATAATTAGAAGTGACTATTTGATAGGCCCTTGTTATTTCAAGCAACAACAGTCCATGACTAAGTACTTTTTTAAAAGCAATAATAGAAAAGAAAAAGAGACGAGGGAAGAAGAGCAGATAATTACGAGTGTCTATGAGTTCGTTCAGCTTAGAGATTTTATTAAGAGGTCTGTGTTAAACTGAGATTTTTTTTCCAAAAAGAAAACACAGTATTTCAAAGTTTATGTTGTAGTGAGCATGCACTGAAGACACAGATCACACATTAGATGACTCAAGTGCTGGTCATGTTCATGTTATTTTCTGTCATTACTCATAGTCCAGTCAGGTCACTAAAAGAGGAAAGGCTTTTCTCATGCCAACAGGTTACAGTCTTTGTGGGCAAAATTCAACTCCAAAATGGTCTTTTCTATTTGTGGAAGACGAGATAGAGGACCACAGTCTTCAAAACCAGTGTGAGATTTTTCTGAGGGCCGTCAAACCACCTTCCCTCTCCTCTGCCCAACTGATTTTAGGCTTTACCCCAAAGCTGATGAAGAGCCATTTGTCTCACTCGATGATGTCATCAGTCCCTCTAGCATGAACTAAATCCTCCCCCACTCCTCGATGTGAGCAGGCCCCGCAGGTCCAGAACATAGAGTTGGGATATCTAAATTCCACCACCAGCAACTGCCTTTAGCCTTTCTGTCTTGGCTAATTGTAAACAAGGAGCCTACAGCAGATAATTCAGCTCCATGCTGTCTGATTTGTTCTCCAATCTGAAGTTCTGCAGTGAGATTATGTCTTTGCTCTTAAGGGTTCTTACCTTTATAATTCTGTTTCGAACATAAATGCCCACAAAGAGGATAGCCTAGTAAAATGTCTGTAGTCACTTATATTTTCATGTGAAATAGTCTTAAAAGTGCTATTTTATTCTGTTATTCTATTTTTTTCTTATTTTCTACTCTGTTCTATTTATTTCATGGAGCTGGAGATTAAATTTAGGGACAAAGTTGTCCTATGAAATTTTCATTTCAGATTTGTAACTGATGACATTGATAAGTTTTAAAAGAATGACCATTTTCTGGGAATAGTTTTCATCTCTCACAAAGTGGAGATTCTAACAAGCTATGGCTTGGGTGGTCTGCACCTTTGACAGCAATGTCAGAAATAGCAAAACTTTACCAGCTATTCCATGTCTTCTCTGATTTCTGTCTCGGTTCTTTTAGACAGATTTCAAAGCAAGCCTTTGAGGGTCTATCTCTTCCACTGAGCCAGTTAGAAAACAAGATTATGGCAGGGGCAGCCACGGGAACATTTTACTTTTGTAGCGTCACAAGTTGCTATCCGTTGTATCTTTCCAGTGGAAAATCACCACATCTGTCCCTTGTTCAGTTTCCTTTGGTGTCTTGAAAGTTCTTCTGGGAAGGAGCCATCTGAAATTTCCTGTTCTCCAGTTTTCAAACACTGAAACTCGGGAGGCAAGTGGCAAGGTCTCCTCAGTCAAGGACATGCCCTTCTGCTGTGTCCTGTCATTAGGTCAGAGAGTGTGCACAGTGTCCCCTGTGTCCCTCAGTCTAGCTCTACATAGTGTATTACAAATACTTAGCTTTGGCCTGTAAGAAGCAGGATTTCTTGCTTCCCTGGATAATAATAGTGAAGTCCTATCCACTGAGAATGAATCAAGTCAACATACATAAAACAGAAACTCCTGGAGGAGAATGCCCGAGGTGGATGTTTGGCCTTCCTAGTTGCATGATTCAGGATAACAATTCATGTTGATCGCAGCCAACTGATCAGACAAATGAGCAACCCCAAAAGAAAGGAGCAGGACTTGTGAATCCAAGGAAAGCAGAGATTGTGCAGGATCAAACATAGAATAAGAGTTTTCTACTTGTTTCGAATAGCACTGTATTGTCATAATTAAGTAAATGCTAGATCTAACAATTTAACTGCATTGGGACAATGGGGGAGGAAGAGAGAGAGAGAGAGAGAGAGAGAGACTAAATTTCCAGAGTAGGAAGTCAATGAAGCAAAATCTGAAAAATCAAGAAGCAGCAGAATAAACATTTACACTAAAATTGTGAAAGCACTTGTAAAAGAAATCACTGAAAATACTTATGGCTAAGGAGTGGGAATCTATTTAAATTATTTGCATGTACAGTTTCAATAAAAATGAAATGCAACAGGCAAAAGCAGCCAACTGAGAAATATTAATTACACTACTTCGCAAGTAAACATCATTTAAAAAATAAGTAAAACTCTCTTTAAAAATTAAGTTGCTTTTGACATATTTGACATGAATTTCCTTCCCTTATTAAAAAATGATTCTCAAAAGAAAAAGATATTCCTAGCCCTAAATAACATGACTAAGTCAAAAGTTAATAAATCACACTTTATAGTTTTGGTTCTTCTGTTGAGAAGTAATTTGCATATAATGAAATGTATGCATGACATGACATTTTGATTTACATCTGAACAGCTTTTACCACACTCCAATGTAGATGGCAGGCTTTTCTCTCATTCTTAAATTTCCCTTCCTTCACGAGGTCTGGGGGACTACCCTACCCCCACCTGCACCCCTAGACAACCTCACCCATTTTCTATTGCTTTAGGTTAAATTTATCTTTTCTAGAGTTTCAGAGGAAACAAAATGAACCCCACAGCCCATGCTCTTTTGTGTCTGGCAGCTTCCTCATGCATTTGAGTTTGGTCTTTCTTGCTGTCTATTCTTTTGGTACTGAGTAGTATTCTACTGTACAAATAGACCCTAAATTGTTTCTAGTAGATGAAAAGGATTTTTTGACAACTTCTGAGACAGTTAATTTTATTGTTATTGTTATTATTATTATTGTCTCCTGATTATGTACTCTTTCTCCTTCCCAGGCAGACCCCTGTCCCTGGTCAATTTTCAAAAAGGGAATGAGGAACTCAGTGGAGCTGGCTGCATCTGGGTAACCCAGCTTGGTTGCTTAACAACAAACTGTATTAGTTTAGTGGATTCGGAACAAAAAGGTAATCATCTTTTATCTCCAGATAGATAGGAGACGGTCTTATTCCAAGTGAAGCGGGGGGGGGGGGGGAGGGGGGCGCGCAGGGAGAAAGACCATGGAAATGGGAAGGAGACACATGTAGAAAATAAAGACACCACCCTACCTCAGGACTGGCATTTCCGAGTTCTCAGCAAGAGTCTCTCAAGATGAAGAATACTTGTTTACGTAGGATAGCAGTGCTGTTAGGAAGTAGTGTGCAAAATCTTTTAAGAGGCACAATTAAGTGTTGTCGGAAATAATGAACAATCCATGACCGAAATAAAGAGAAGCATGACAACCTTTGTTAGTGTTACAACTGAATCAACAGGAAGTTTAAAAAAAAAATCCATACCATTTGCCCGCACCTTCTAAATAAAAGCCGCGCCTTGTTGTGCTAGTCTTCAATTCTCTGTTATAGAGGAAGCACTTCCCTCCCCCAGTAATGGCGAATGACTAATATTTGTTCCTAGAATCCTTAATCTGATGAAAAAGATGAAAAAGAAAGAGTTGCAGGCAGTGTTGCTGACAGAAGTTTTCTGGGTTTTATTTTGAACTTCTCGGGACTTTTACTTAAAGGCTGCTCTTATTACTTCCTTCTCATTATCAGATCCGTCTCCCAGCATCCAACAATATAATCTGACAGAAATAGCTTGGCTATGAATTGGGGATTTAATGAGCAGGATATCCTCCAGCCATTTAATACCAAGAGTTTAATAATCAACGAGAGATCACTTTCACTTATGTGCAAGGTTGAGAGGAAGACAAAAACCCTTCTCCCTGACTCTCTGGCTATTCCCCCTGGCTGTTCTCGGTGTCTCTCCTGACAAGGGATTTCCTGGTTTAAATCATGCCCCAAGGGACTGGGGACAAAGTGGTGGCCATGCAGTTTTTCCCGTCAGCGTGGGGCATCTGGTAAAAGACAGCTTTGCAGTTTCATCTATTTTCAGGGCAAAGATGATGGCCAAATAATTGGGTTTATATTCCCCCATTTTCTGGGATTACAAGGATCACTTCTTCCCTAACCCTGCTTAATTGCAGTCGAGAGAGAGAGAGAGAGAGAGAGAGAGAGAGAGAGAGAGAGAGAGAGAGAGAGAGAGAGAGAGAAAACACATCTTCCTGAGATGCATTAATTTTCTTCCACGTAACTTAATATATTCTGTTCTTTTCTAGTTCTGAATAGTAAAAAGGCATCCATTTGGATTCTGAATGTCCTGTGCTAGGTTAGAATACCAACATATAAACAGGAAAGCGAATGTGCCCTGGACTCCCCCCAACAATAAACGACAGGGTGACTGCTCCTCTGAGCTGGCAAAACATCGCTGTCATGGCAGGCAGGCAGGGGTGTGGCGCTTCTGAATGAGTAAGTACCCACAGTGTTTTACTCACAGCTGGAGACTTTCTGTGGCTGTGGCTTCTGCTCCAGGGAGATTTGTCAGTTGAAAGAATAGATCCACCGGGCAAGTGTGGTTTCACACTTGCACAGACTGTGGCCACAATGGCCCAATTTACCAGAGCTTTAAGAAAGAGATCCATTCATTCGGCCTCAAGACTCCCAAAGAATGGGGCCATGTGGGCATATTTGAAATCCTACATACCAGAAAAGAAAAACAAATCTCAGTTCATTCTTAATTAGGTGTTCCTAAGGATGGATACAGACTAAATGAATAATAAAGATTTGCCAGGCACTGGTGGCTCATGCCTATAATCCTAGCTACTCAGGAGGCTGAGATCTTAGGACCAAAGTTTGAAACCAGGCCAGGCAGGAAAATCCATTAGATTCTTATGTCCAGTTAACCACCAAAAGGACAGAAGTGGAGTTGTAGCTCAAGTGGTAGAGTGCCCATCTTGAGTAAAATAGCTAAGAGACAGCATCCAGTCCCTGAACTCAAGCCCCAGGACTGGCACCAAAAAAGAAAAAGAAAAGAAAAGAAAGACTTTGAGTCAGAGAAACATTGTGTAAATTTATGATTTGGAATCAGTAGCAGCACTAAGTTTCTCTCTGTTTCTCTCTCTCTCTCTGTGTCTCTCTCCTTCTCTGTCTCTCTCTGTCTCTCTATTTCTCTTTCTCTCCCCCTCCCTCCCTCCCTCTCTCTCTCTCTCTCTTTCTCTCTCTCTCCCTCGCCCCCTCTCTCTTTGCTTTGGCTGTTTTTAAAGATAGGATTTTACATTTTTGCACAATCCTCTTTCTCTTACTTCCTCAATAGGCAAACCACTGCCACAAGCCACCAAGCTTAGCTTCTTTCTTCTTAATTGAAATGGGGACTCACTAACTTTTTGCTCACGCTGGCTTCAAACTTTGATCTTCCCCAACCTCCAGAGAAGCTGGGATTGCAGGTGTGTACCATTATGCCCAACCTTCATCCTTCTTTTTTTCATATATATATATATATATATATATATATATATATATTTCTCAGTTTTGTTTCCTTTCTTCCTCTCTCTTGTGAGTATCCAGTGAGAGGAGGAGAAACTAGTGTAATAGGAAAAAAATAAGAAGTAGTAGCTCTGAGCAGCAGTAATAAAATGGAAACTAAAAGTTGCTGTGTAACTGAGAGTTAAGGCAATTAGAATAGACAACACTGGAATACCCTGACATGCTAAGTATTTCCCATGCACAAGACACCATATAAACCCATTTCTGAGCTGCAAGAAAGTTCTGATAGTGAAAACTCATTTTGAGCCTCCTGACTCATCCAGGAAGAGTTGTTTTGGTGGGAGCATGCCCAGGAAAACAAGAGGCATGGAATACAGGAGCTGTGGCCAGAGCCAGGGCTAGCCTGAGACAGGGCAGCCACTGGGAAGGGAGGCTTCATGCCTACCCTGAGGATGTATGGGAATGCCAAGAGGAGAAGACATAGACTGCGGCTGCTCTCGTAGAACGTGTGGTGGAGTGAGTTCCCACAGGTGATTAGATGCACCGAGCAGGGGTTGAGAGAAGGGCATGGGAGGAAAACACCAGGTTGCAAATCAGCATTGGGAAGCCATGGGCAAGATGCAGGGGGTTCTAGGTAGGGAAAGTGTCCTCAGCCATCAGGGAGGAGCTGACGGAGGAGCTGATGACACTACATCTGGACGACCTCATCAACATGGCAAATAATCACAACACACATGGAGTTTCACCCCAGGGCCAGCCCAACTAAGGGGCTTAGACGCTTAGAGCATTCCTTCGGGCCACACCACCTAAGTGACTTCGGGTCTCTGCTGCTGCAATTGCCGTGTGGACCATGCTTCCTCAGGGGACGCATCGGTTGAGATCAGAACCAAGACTGCAACCAAGCTTTCCACGCTCCCTCCACCCGCCCCACTCTGAGTTCTGACAGGTCAGACCTTCCCGTGTGTGTTGGGCATGGTCACATTGCTCCCCTAATCTACGGGCTCGGTGTCACCAAAGCCAAGGCAGTGCCACAGGGCAACGCTGTGTCTGGCCCCATGGTCCCAGAGTTGACCAGAATGCTTTGGGATGGAGAACACCAGGCCAAATCCAGCATCTAGCTTTCTCATTCCGGCCCTGAGATTTGTGAGCCGTGGGTGACAGACAGGGGGGAACCTCCTATTCTGCCTTTCCTCGTGTTCCTGTGTCTAATGAACTGAGATCACATGGAGCATGCACAGCCCGTTATGGTTAGCCGTGCCCTAAGGCACTGGAAAGGAGGAAGAACAGATTTCTCAGATGCTCATTGCTAACCATACAGTCTATCTAAAGCTTAAAGATGGTTTGATGGGGCATGGTGGTGCATGCCTGCAATCCCAGCACTTGGGAAGATAAGGCAGGAGGATCATGAATGTGAGGCTAGTCTTAGTTACACAAAACCATATATCACTCACTAAATAAATCATAAATAAGATGTGATGAAGAGCTTGGTTTTCATCTTAGTATATGTGACTTTGTAACTCCATTTTATGTCACTTAAATATATACATTTTTTGTCAGTACTAGGTTTTGAACTTAGGGGTTCATCCTTGCTATGTTGGAATTCTGCCTCTCAAGCCACACCTTGAGACCTGTTTCTCACTGATTATTTTTGAGGTACAGTCTGTATTCAAATTGCACACGTGATCAGCAACTCGTCTACCTTATACTATGCATTGTTGATAGGATATCCCAGGGCCTCTGACACAGGGGCCAGCTTCCCTCCTGGAAATGGAGTCAACAGACTTTCCTGCCTGGCTGACCTCTGACCCTCCAGTGTCAGCCTCCACGGGGTCTGGGGTGGCAGCCCCACCTTGCAGTGCCCCACTATGGGCTGAGATGGGGTCTCCACAAACTTTGCCCAGATTGGTTTTGAACTCTGACCTTCTCAATCTTAGTCAAGTAGCTAGGAGTACCGGTGTGAGTCTGGAGCACCTGGCAATTTGATTTTTTAAGTGCTGTCATGTTTCATTATTTTTTTAATGTGGCCATTTAGAATTACAGAATCACATATAATCTTAGGAAGGTAAATATAGTGTGATGCTGAATTCTTCCAATGAATATCTCTGGGAGTAAATGCTCTCACTTATGGTTTAAAAACAAACAAACACTTCTTTCCCCTGGTGAAGGAGGAGTTTTATTTTCTTTTTCAGTCTCTGTTTTCTGAAATTTCTGTAATAAAATAACACTATATAAATAATGTGGGAAAACATACATTTAACAACAAAAATCTAAATATAATAAGTGCACATAGATTTTAAAATAAAAAATAAGTGGAGCTAGGATGCTAAAGTAATACCTACTGAAAATAGTTATCAATATTGATGAGAGACTATTTTAACCAAGTAGATAGCAAAATGATGGCAGTTAAATAATAGAGACAGCACACATCAAGAAGGCTGTATAATCTCAAATTTATTATAGTGTCACACGTGGACAAGCATAGTAAGAACTGGGAATGTATTTATGGGAAAATTATTGGCACTATTAAAGTTAATAATCCACAAGACTGAGAAAATGTGCTCCAGTAGTTGGGATAAAACTGTTTTAGGAACTATCTCTAATGTTTAAAGAAAAAAAATAAACAAACACAGGCCCTGCTCAGCTTCTCCATTCTGCCCCTGAACAACCAACTCTGAAAGCGATCCCCAGCTTTCTCCCAACACACATTGTGGTGGACCAGCAAGAATGACCTTACTTACAAAAAAGTTTGCCTTAGAATAAAATTCAAGAGCTACCAAAAGTTCTTGGCTTGGCTCCATCCATTCTACAAAATAAATATCCATGAGTGATTCCTGTCTCCAAACAAAGCCAGTGTCCAGAAGGCAGTGTATAAAATGAGACATTTCTGTTTGAAAACACATTTCCCCATCAACCCTCTGATGTGAGTACTTGTATCAGGATATGGTTTCCAGTCCTCTTCCCCGAGGGACAAAGAGGGAACTGGTGGCTTTGGAAAGAAAGGGACCTGAGGGCTGCAAGATTGCCCAACAGCTTCTAAAAGAAGCAGCTGTGACCAGCAGGAAGTACCCGACACTGGGCAGGAGACTGGGAGCAAAAGATTCCAGGCAAAGGATCGGAAGTGTTGGTGGTTTTAGCTCAGGGCTGATCCTGACTAGTCCCAAGAAGTGATCCTTATCTTTACACTAACTCCCTGGAACTTCTTGCCATCTCTCCTCAATCCAGAGCTGCTGAGGCACCTGGGCTCTGTCCCCACGGTGAGATGAGATGAGGGACCATCAATGGTCTCCTTGGGTGCCACTGTGGTATCTTTTGGCACCAGGCCACTTGCTCCTGCCAAGAGTCATAAATCAGCAGTTTTAATGCATTGCTGGGGAGATGGACTACACAGTTATTTCTCTTGCATGCCTTTAGCTCTCAGCTGAGCTCTTGGCTAATTAGAGTCAGAAGAGCCAGGCTCAGCCATATTAATGATTGTGTTTACCGAAACCCATCTCTAGAACACACCATGTTGACATGGCTACAACCAAGATTTTATGTTTTGGGGCTGGGAGTATGGCCTAGTGCAAGAGTGCTTGCCTCCTGCACATGAAGCTCTCGGTTTGATTCCCCAGCACCACATATTTGGAAAACGGCCAGAGGGGGCGCTGTGGCTCAAGTGGCAGAGTGCTAGCCTTGAGCAAGAAGAGGCCAGCGACAGTGCTAGGGTGCTGAGTCCAAGGCCCAAGACTGGCCAAAAAAAAAAATTTTATGTTTTTGATGCTTATTTCCCAGTTTAAGCATATAGTATTTAAAACATAGTTCTCTTTTAAGTCTGCATTTTCAGTAAGTGCATTGAAATCCTATTATAGGGAAATGTCTACACCAAGAAGAACAAATTTACTGTTGTCTTCAAACAGTTGAAAGGAAGAGAAGGAGGAGGAGGAGGAGAGGAAGAGGAGGAACAGGAGGGGGAGGAGGAGGGGCAGTAGGAGGAGGACAGAAGAAGAAGAAGAAGAAGAAGAAGAAGAAGAAGAAGAAGAAGAAGAAGAAGAAGAAGAAGAAGAGAAGGAAGAAGAGGAAGAAGAAGGGGATTATTTTGTTACAGCAGTCATAAAATAGGAAAGCGTATGCTTGGGAACAAGTCATTCTGTTTTGCAATATGCACTGTTGTGGTTGTTGCATAAAAGGCAGTTAGGACCCAACACCTGGAGTCTGGTGTCAAATGACTCAAATCTAAATTTGACTGAGTGGCTCTCTGAATGGGGCGAATCACTTCATTTTTTTGAAGCTCAGGCTATATTTCTGGTAAAATGGACCCATATTAAAAAAAAAAAAAAAAAAAAAAGATCATCATGAGGATTCATTGAGTTAGTAAGGGAACCCTGTTAGAATGGCATCCAGAACATGGTAAATGGTGAACAAACCTGAGCTCACTCATAGATGTGGTTGCATATTTGAGCAAATACTAATACCAGGAAGTCGAGCTGTGTGGGGAATATTATACTGCAGTGTTGTGGGCGCTGCTCCCCCTCCCTCTCCCCCACTTCAGCTATCTAAGTTGCTTAAAGTCTGATCCTCTTTTTTTTTTTTTTTTTTTTAGCACTTGCATTCCAGCACATGTTTAAGGGCTGGAAGTATTCTCGGCACTCAGACAAAGCCTCCCACAACCTCAGCTGTGCTCTCACCCTGGAGGACTTCCTCTTTCCCCTCTATTTTGGTTCCAGAACCATCAGAACATTTGTGACATCTGGCTGTAGTAATTCTTTCAACCAACTTCTGTTTCTGTCTAAAAATCCTCTGGGTTATACGTAGAATAGCTTCAAGACCAGAGTGACTATGGCTAATGGCAGACCCAGAAAAACCTCTCGATTTCTATCCCTTGTGAGTGGTCCCCCTCTCTTGCCTAAGCTCAGCACCTATAGGTATGTTTTATCCAGGCCCCTGGACTTTGATGAAACCAAGGCAAGCCTTGTGTATGGCTGTAACCAAGTTCATTTTGTTATTCTGAGTGAGTGTACCATTCGAGCAGGTGCAAACATTAACAATGTCTAAAAGATGCCTTTTTGGAATGTTACCCATAGAGTAATTGTTGGTCTGTATAAGCCATCATCAAAACGATGTGTTAACAGGCTCTCAGAGAGGAGTTTCCATATGCTTCCCGCCCACCCTCAGGTCATAGAATTACCTGTGTGCTTCTTTGTGAGAATTTTACAGAGCTAGATCTTACATTTAGATCTTTGATCCATTTTAAGTTATACTTTCTATCTGGTGGGAAATACTGGGTTCCAATTTTGTTGCTTTATTTGCATCTGGCCTATCTAGTTGTTTCAGTTTGGGTAAGGTGTGATCCTCCCACTTCTACTTCCTGAGTAGCTGGTATTACAAGAGTGCCTTGCATTGCCTGGGCAGCTATTAATTCTTATTAACCTCAGTGGCTTGAGGTTGTCCATTTATTCACTCCCTGATCAGTGAACTCTGTACAGACAAGCTTCCTCCTTCTCTTTCACTGGGAGAAACAGGATTCACTTAGTTGCCAGCACCAGATTGGTGGAGGGACTGCACGCTGGTGCCTCCCTCTCCCAGAACTGGGCTCTTCCACTTTTGCCAGGATCCTGCAAAACTTCGAAGTGTATTTTGAAGAGAGAAGGTAATTTGTAAGCAAAGTGATCAGTGATCTCCTTCCAAGTTCTAGCTTTGCCTTGGTGGAAGTAAAATGCCTTTGTGAGCCTGGGGTTTTTAGAGGCACTTCAGAGAGCCAGTTCTTGCATTGGGCTGCCTCCTGGAGATTGATACCAACCCTTATTTCCCCAGAAACTTTCCTACTGAAATATTCACAAAGAACCGCTCTCCATTTCTGTGTGTGGAGGAATAGATCATAAATCATTGAAATCTGGGAGGTTTTTTTTCAGGTTGTATTATTATTGGAATCATTTCTTAGTTTCTAGATTTCATCTATGCCAGCTATTTGCCCTAAACTGTGATTAAAAATGGAAGGAGCTTTTGGATAACATGTATTTACTCTTAAAGACTGACTTATCTTCCCTAGTGTATTTCTGTATTTGGGTTCCTCAAAAAACAAATTTAGAGCTTGGCAAGTCTTCTGCCATTATCTCCTGTTACTGTAGGAGTGAACTCTGCTCAGTGAACGTCTGGCACCTCCTCAGCCGCCCACACCCGCACCACTAGCCATGTGCTCCTTTGTGATCATTGAAGCAGAGTTCAAACGATCACAAATTAGTAATCCATACATGGTAAGATCCCTGACTCCATTGATTAACTCCCTGTACAATTACTAAGAGCGTCTCACTTCAGATGGGTGAATCATTACTATCCCACTTTGCTTCTTTGGGGTAATAGGGGTTGGTATTGTGATTGCTGTTGGCTGGTCTCATTGTGTAGCCCAGGCTGGCCTGAAACTCAACCCTTCTGATTCTGCCTCCTGAGTTCTGGGATTACAGGCATATACCACCATGCCTGGCCCTGTAGTATGAATTCTTAATTGGAGGCTACACTCATGACTGGCCGATTCTCTGGTCTCTGCATCCAAGATCTTGTGTCAGCTCTTTGTAGCTGACACTCCTAGAACTTGAGCCACTCTCCTATCCTAAAATGCAACTTTCAAACCATCTTCCAGACTCACATTTTCATGGAGGAGCCAACACTACCAGGCAACATCTGAAAGCACCAGATGGGTACAATTGCACCTGAGCCACCATGATACTGCATCTCTCAGCTTCTTGAAGCACTTCTCAAAGTTCTCTAAGAACTCTCATGAGTTTAGGGTTCCTAGTGCAATAAATCATGAAGGTCTTGTCTGGCCCATGGGACAGAACAAAAAGCCTGCTGAAAGGCCTGTATTCAGGGCCTCTAATTATTTCCGTGTGTCAAAGGTCAATGACACTGTGGGTCACAACCTTTTGGCAATCATCCATGGGCCGTGTAGGACAGCAGGCCTGTGGCTGCCTAACTGAAGAGTCAAATTGGCAACAGAGCAAGTCTCCACAAAAAAAAATCTGCATTAGAGCATTGTAAAATCCCCCCGGCTATCTTGATGTGTATGGCTTATGAGAAATAATAGAGAAAAAGGAGAGTTCTAGGACTAGGGAAGAAACCTCACCGTTCTGGGCCAAGGGGTTGCTATAGATGAGCTGGGTTCAATTGCTCTGCATATAAAAAAAAGAGTCAGAGGGATGAAGAAGCCAATAAAGTACGCAAAATGCCAACAGGCAGTCGTCCTAGAGTCCCAGAGCTCACCAGAGCACTGGTATTCCCATACACATTAGATAAGCAAGACAACTCCAATGTACTACTTCATGTGCTAGAACTGGAGACCAAATTAGAACTTACAGCCCTAAAAATGGAAAGCTGCATGCTTTATTCATTCAGCTTGATACTCAGCACTGATTTTCACTTCATACTGACTACACAGTGTATCTAATCTAGTCAGTAAGTTGCTGTCAGATGCTTTGTTTATTCCTGTATCTAATAAATATTAATGAACGGCTTATTGTACCAAGCAATGTCCTAAACTCTGAAGATAACAAAGTAGAAAAAAGAAACGCTTTGTTCTCATGCAATTTTCTAAAGATATGTGAATCCTTTCTGACCTTTGAATATTTTTATTTTAGTAAATCAAATGTCCTAGGATACAGAAATAAACTCACATAGCTACAGCCACCTGATTCTCGACAAAGGTGCCAAAAACAGATGTTAGAGAAAAGACAGCCTCTTCAACAAATGGTGCTGGCATATTCACATGCAGCAGACTGAAATTAGATCCCTATCTCTCATCCCATATGAAAATCAGTTCAAAATGGATTTAAAAAAACCCTCAATGTTAGACCTGATACTTTGGAACCTCTACAGAAAAAAAGAAACATAGAGAAAACACTCAAAGACATACACATAAGCAATGACTTTCTGAGTAGCTCAGGAAATTTAGCAAGAATTGACTAATAAGATGGCATCAAATTAAGAAGTTAATGTGTAGCAAAAGAAAGCATTGCAAGAGTGAAGACACAGACTGCAAAATGGGAGAGAATCTTTGCCAGCTATTCAGCCAACAAGATTAACATCTAGAACATTAAAAAAAACTGAAGGAGTTAAACACTAGAAAACCAAAGAATCCAATCAACAAATGTCCAAATATATTGGACAGACAATTCTCAAAATGAGTATAGGTAGCCAATAAATTTATGAAAATAATACTATATCCTTGGCCATAGGACAAATGCAAATCAAAACTACATTGAGATTCTATCTCATTCTAGTCATAATGTCTATCCTCAAAAAAACCCATGTTATCAAGGATGCAAAGGAAAAGGAACCCTTATTTGCTCTTGCGGGAATGCAAATTGTGCAACCACTATGGAAGTAAGTATGGAGATTACACAAAGCAGTGAAAATAGATCTACCATATGATCTTGCCATACCATTCTTTTCTGTATATCCAAAGAAATGCAACGCGGTGAACAGTAGAAGCACCTGAGCACCACACTTAAAACAGAACTAGTCACAAGGGTCAAGTTACAGGCACTATCCACAAATCAATTAATAAAGTGAATGTGTTGTGTACACAGTGGAATATTACTCAGCACTGAAAGAATGAGATTGTGTCATTTACTGGAATATGAGTCACTCTGGAGAGCTCCATGATAAGCAAAAGAAGCCAGGCTCTGATAAATACCATGTGTTTCCTCCATGTGTAAAACCTGTATTCTAAAAGAAAGAGAGGTGAAAGTAGAAGGAGTATTTTGAAAGAGAAGAGGACCAGTGGGAGGAGGTAATGGGAGTATTCATATGATCAATCAAAGTACATTGTGTATATGCATGACCATATTGCTGCAAGAGTTTATTTTGTATAATTTTTAAATGTCCTGTAGATGTGGTGCTGCATGCTTGTAATCCCAGATGCTCAGGAGACAGATGCAGGAGTGTTGCGAGATCAAGGCTAGCCTAGTCAAAGGTAGGAGACCCTGTCTCAGAAACAAAATAAAAATCAAAGGGGCTGGAGGCATAGTTCAGTAATAAAGCACCTGCCTAGCACCTGCAAACTGCTGAGTCCATCACTAGGACCACTAGAAAAGCTTTTATGAGTTTAAAAAAGATATTTTAAGGGGGGGTCTGAAAGAGGAGAAAATCATATATCTTTTTCAATACTGTGGTTTTGACTCAGGGGTTCACGCTTCTGTTAGGAGCTTTACCACTGAGCCATGCCTCCAGCTAAGGCCCACTAAGATGGGGCTCATGTACTTCACAAAATAGATCTGGAGTTTGTAGCAGAACTAATAAGTGAGAAAATCAAGGTACAACACTGTATTTATCATTTGATTTTGTTTTGTCATATGTATGCCAAAACATAAAAACTCAAAGAATGTCAAGTAAACTTTGAAGGCACCCATGAGAGCTAGACACCAGTGGCTTACCCCTATAATCCTCGCTACTCAAGAAGCCGAAGTCTAAAGCACTCGGGTACAAAGCCAGCTCAGGCAAGAAAGTCCTCAAGCCTCCATCTCCAATTAGGCAGCAAAAAGCTGAATTGGAGGCATGGCTCAAGTTGTAAGGCACCAACCAAGTAAGCAAACCAAAATGAAGAGCAAAATTAAACCTCTAATATTGGATAAAGAGGAAAGTTCATTTCTTTCACTTGGTTGTTAAGTGATTTGCAAGTTTTATTCTTTTATCCAAAAAACACTTTTAAAGCTATCTGTGTTTGCTTCTTATTTAAAAAATACAACATCGAACACATGCAAATATGCTCAGGATTATTATTCCTTCAAGTATCAGGTAATTAAGATAATTAAGACTAATTTATAGTTCCACTACTAGAGCTAGGGGCTGAGTTAGAACTTACCATCCTAAAAATATTTAGAGTTGATGCTTTACTCCCTTAGTCATATATTTCCTATATGAGGGAAACAGCTTCCCTCTGTTTGTTGCTTTCATCCAAAAACAAGACTCTGAGTCAAAGACTTGTGAGTTAGTAGTTTACCCAAAGCATGAACCCAGAAAGAGGGGAAAGAGTTCAAGGAGACGGGTAGTAAGGAGGCAAGCACGGAGACTACACTAATGAGGAAGTTCCCTCTGGGGTCTACTCCTGTTCAAGACTCCAGAAGAATTAGCAGAGTGTACCAGGCACTTTGTCTCACAGGAGGCAAGAAAGCTGAGGGATGTATCCAACACGTTCCTCCCCTTGTTTGTTCAGAGATATTTTTTAAGACATCAGTTCCCTGGCACTCTTGCCAGTTGGCATGTGCAGGTAAAGCAATCTGCAATGGCTAGAGAAAGCTCTAAGGTAGACAGATACTCTACCTTGGGTAAATATCCTACATATGGAATCCACAGGCAACCTCTAAGGTTGAACTGAAGGGTTGTGGGTAGGGGAGCTGCAACAAACAGCTCCAACATCCTAGCAGCTTCACACAATGTTTTTGGATATTTTTTTTCTCAAACTAACTCCTTTGTAAGATCATGCAACTTTACCAAGTGGCTCTTCCTCAAATCCTGTCTATCTCCTCTGTACACCTTTCCCATCTCATTGTCCTCTGCTTCCAGCCACATAGACATGGATATGGTCTGAGTAATTAATAACCGTTATAGGCTTGTGTTGAATGCCAGGCCCCCAGCTGGTGGCACTGCTTTGGGAGGTTCTGGAAACTTGAAGAAGTAAGGCTTAGCTGGAGAAAGTGGCTCACTGGGGACATGCCTTTGAAGGCTGTTCCTTTCTTGCTTTCTGCTTCCTGTCCTTCATAAGGTGACCAAGTCCCCAGTCTACACACTCCCTTTGTCACGATGTCCACCTTGCCTCAGACCTAAGCTAATGGTGACAGGAAGCTACGGACTTAAACCTCAGAAAACATGAGCCAGCATACATCCTTTCTCCCTTGTTCTGTCAAGTTACTTGGTCTCAGAGAAAAGTGTCGCCATCTTGCTCCTCTCCTCCGCTGTCCCTGAGTTTCTTTTGCTCAATGCTAGTGCTCTACCACTTGCTCTACCACAGTGGCACTTCCGGTTTTTGTGAGCACTTGATTAGAGATAAGAGTCTCATGGACTTTCCTGCCTGAGCTGGCTTTGAACCACAATCCACAGATACCAACCTCCTAAGAAGCTAGGATTACACGCATGAACCACTAGCACCCAGCTAATTCTATGACTTTTTAAGTTTGGTGACTTTCTATATTTGAAAAATATACAGCAATCCCTTTGTACTCATGTGGGATTCATTCTGGGACATCCCCAGCACACAGATACACATACACACACACACACACACACACACACACACACACACACGTCTGTAACCTACCCATCCTAACACACCCTCATATATACTTTAAATCATGTCCAGATTGTTTCAATAGACTGCTAATAGGGAGTACTAATAGGGTGTTCATACATCCCTTTATTCAAGTGAATTCAGTGTAATACTCCACCTGTGGCAAATTTCAGGTTTTCACTTTTGGAACTTTCTGTCATTTTTTTTCTCCAACATTTTGTTTCCTCGTTGATTGAATCCATGGTAAGAACTCTTAGATGCAGAGGGTTGTCTACACTTCTACATAGATGTTTTTATATATACATTAAACACATACACACACACACACAACATATATATGTACCAACTATAAACATATAAGAAGGCCAGGTACAGTTAGAACTGGGAATATAGTTTCCAATCTTGATTGCTCCGTACTAGTTAAACCATCCTTTGTGTTTTTCAATCACCTTTTCTTGTAGCCAGGCTGTGTGTGTTGTCAGAGTTGAGCAGATGCTGGCAGAAGTAGTGGGTTAAATCCTCATTCTCGGTAGACTGTGGGAGAAGAAACAACACAGGTCTTGTTGCAGAAACCCAAAGAAAGCACAGACCTGTAGTCAATCTGATCTCACCCACAGGGCTATAAGCATTTCTCAGTTCTAGTGTTTCTAGGGCGAGAAAGGCCTCGACTATTTATTATACACCAGAGACCAGTAAAGCACATCCCGATTAAAAGGCTGGGTTTTCTAGCTGACACAACAGTGCCTGGTGCCAGAGCAAGGGGGCGTCATTGACATCAAGGTTTGCACAGCCAAAGAAGTGTGGTGCAGGACCATAACTCCAGAGGACTCAGCCCAAAGCATTGGACGTTATAATAGATATGGTTATGCATCCAGAGCCCAGTTTACTTAGGAAACACTAACACGAGTGAGTGGTGATTTCCTATCAGGCATGTACACCAATGACCACACTAAATGGTGCCAAGTGCTGGTTACAGAACAGAATCTGCGCTCCAGGCTGGGTCACCTTTTTATTTTGTGGTTCTGTCTGGATGGAAGAATTCACCCACAGCTGCTGGCCACTCACGACTCTACAGTGGCTGGTAGCTAGTACTTTTTACAGTAAGAGTTCCTAGTCAGAGCTACACTGGGAAGGATAAGACACTGCTAAATGATACCTGCCGGGTGAGAGTTTACTATGATGAGTCACTCAGAAAGACTCCTACAAAGTTGTTTCGACTCAGAATGCACCAACTGTTGAAGTGGTCTTTATTATCCTGTGTTTGATAGCTTTGTGCCTAGCTTGTCTACATGCTACATTAAGATTTTGGATGTTCTCATCAAAGCCAACAGTCTGTTCTCTTTGGTTTTTAGAAATAAGAGGGTAGTACTTCATCCTCTCTTTCAAGCTCTCTGAGGAGAGTTTATGCTCATTTACATAATTTTAACCATAAGATAGCTCATCTTTGTGAGTGATGAGCAATATTTGCCTAGAGGCCCACGACCCAGGGAAGAAGTCTAGTATTCTTTTCCACTGCTGCACCGACTTCGTCACTGGGCTTTCATATTAAATATTTGTGAACATTTACTTAGATGTTTGAAGTATAAGTTAGCATTTACTAAGTGCTTGTGAACACTTAATATTCACAAATATTGAATGTGTCAGAATCTTAGATGAGAAACCTTCTCTGTCTTGGAGGAATATATTAATTCTGTGCATTCTAATTACAAAGCATAAAGATGTTCACTGATTTCAGATGATAATCTGTCAGTATAAGGAAAGGAAACAGAAAATAGATGAATCAAAAAAATATATCAACAAGTACACAGCCACTACACAAGAGGGAAAAAGAACAATGGCCTTTTTATCAGCCAGGGCAAGCAACAGCATTAATGACCCAGCAGAAACTCTGGGGACCAGATATTTTTTTAGGGTGCTCAGATTTGGGCATCTACCATTTTCTACTTATAATTGTCATACTTGTGACTATTTCTTTTCTCTCTCCTTTGCTCATCTTTGCCTGTGAAGGATGATCTCACTATATTAGAATTCGGAGTTGATGATGGTTTTATGGTCCAACCCTTTGGAGGGATCATTTCATTGTCTTCTGGCTTACATCTTTTCAGATGAAAGTCAGTCATCATTCTTATAGTTCACATTCCATTACTCCTTTAATTGTTTTTAAGTCTTTAAAAAAGTCTTAGATAAGAGGGTCAAAGTTTGAAGCCAGCTTGGGCAGGAAAGTCCTTGATATACTTACTGGTATTTAACACACACACACACACACACACACACACACACACACACACACACTAAAAAAAAAAACAGAAATGGAGTTATGACACAAGTGTTAGAGTGTTAGCCATGAGCTACAAAGCTCTGGGACAGTGGCCAGACCTTGAGTTCAACTACACATACACACACACACACACACACACACACACACACACACACAGAGAGAGAGAGACAATTGAATAATTTCTATCATCCTGTATTCAAGTTTGCTAATGCTTTCTTTTGAAAATTCAAATGACTACTGATGTCATCTAGTGATTATTTTTTAAATTTCAGATATTGTATTTTGTAGTTATATGGTTTCCATTTTCTCCTCTTTCAGTTCATTTTTTCTCTCCTGAAATACTTCTGTCTTTGCTTCTTGTATTTACCTTGTTTTACAAAGTCTTCCTTTTTTTTGTTTTTGTCTGTCGGTCATGGGACTTGGGTACTGCTTCTAGACTTTTCTGTTCAAGCCAATCACTCTACCACTTTGAGCCACAATGCCACTTCCAGTTTCTGGTTAAGTGGAGACAAAAAGTCTCATGGACTTTCCTGATCATGCTGGTTTTGAACCCTGATCCTCATATATCAGCCTCCTGAATAACTACGATTAAAGGCATGAGCCACCAGCACCCATATCTTTAAAATGGTGTTTTGTTTTAAAAATTATTTTCATTACTTAGTGTATTTTAATTATAAAAAGTAAGGGTTACCATTGCGACATTCCATACAAAAACACAATGTCCTTGGAGCACACTCACCCTTTTATTTTTTTCCTATCAGTAATTGTTTAAAACTTCTTGCTGTTGAGTCCAATAACTATTTAACTGTGGGTCTTCTTCTATTAACTATGTTTTGAAAAGTCTGACACTGTTCTTACCTATTCTTTGGCAAAGTTTATGGCTAGCAAGGCTATGGGACAGCACTCACATATAGAGTAGATGACAGTATAACTTAGCATTGAGTACTTACATGCATTTTTGTTGGGTTACCTTAAGAAATTTAGTGTTATTTCTAACTTGAAAGTTAGGAAATTAATATGCCTTTAGACTCAGCAATTCATAGCCTATGAATTTATGTTACAAATATGTTGAAATGCACATAAAGATGTGTATAAAAATATAGGCAATGTTTGTCTGAGAAAAACAGAAGATGATTTTAATATCTGCAGTGGAGATTCATTAAACGTTTGCAGTGTATCACCTCAGTGGAATAATCCAAAGAAGGAAATAAAAGAGAGCTATCATATTGCTACAGAAAGATTTCCATGGCATATTTCCAGTTGTAACAGTCAGGATATAGAATAATATAATTTATGTGTCCCTATTTCTCTGAAAAAATAAAATCAGACATGCATCTGTAAGGTTAGTATCTGAAGAATCATAAAACATTGCTAAGGTGGAACTCAGGGTCTGGGGCAGGAGGGGTGTTTGCTTTTCCTTTTAAGCCATATACAAATTTAAAAAAATTCCAAGTCCATATCATTTTCCTCAATAAAGGAATTAAGTCATCCCTGAACTAAGGAAGAAGGTGTTGAGTGATACTTTATTACTGAAGTGTGCTAGCATTGTATCTAGCTTGGCATATTCCCTTCTGAATATCCTTCTGGGGTCTGCCAATAGGCATTCCACACAGGAAAAGCAATGTGCAAATTTAGAGACAAATGAAACAATGACTTGATTCACCAAATGTGTGCCATATGTAGGTCAGCAGAATCTTGTGAAAACCTCAAAACAGGAAAATTTAGCAAGCTTCATTTTTAATACCCCTCCCTGCCAGGATCTTAGCACATGCTAGGCAAATGCTCTACCATTAAACTACATCCTTAGTCTTTGATTTTTGAAGATAGAGGTCTCACTATGTAGTTTAGTCTCTGCCTCCGGAGCGAGCAGCCACACCAGGCCCTGTTGTTCAACCAGTAAGGCTTAACTTCTTTTGCTAGCTTGAGCAACAATAGATAAATAAATAAATAAACAAATAAACAAACAAACAAACAAATAGACCCAGTGGTCTTGAAAAAGCTAGCTCTAGCTCTTGAAAACGTCTCGGTGTTCCCTTGCTTTTGGGTGGGGCTGAGCAGTAATTCCAGAATCAAAAGCATGTCTTGTCCTCTAGGACCCGAAACAGCATGGGCATCAAGGACTTCTGCTGTGGGAACCAGGAGGGGCGTATAGGTGTCACACTTCATGTCACCACTGATTAGCACAGAGCCTTTAATGGGTGACTTTTCTGGGTCTCCTTTATAACATGTTGGCTCATGGCTCAGGTTACCTAAGCTGCTAAAACTATGGGATGCAGAAGGAAAAGAGGAAACTGCGAAATAAAGCAAAACACAATCCACACCACCTTCCACATTCCCTACTTACTAAGATATCTTTTTCTTTTTTTAAAAAAATAGTCTTAATGTGAACTTGCCCAGAGAGGCCTAGCCCCAGTGACCCTGGCTATTGTTCACCAGGGTCCACATTTTAATCATCCGGGGACTTCTTAAGCTTGGATATCTTTGGTTAGCGGCAGTAAGTAAACTCAGAGGCAGGCCCTAAGTACAGGTTTCTGGTGCTGGATTTTACCTAGAGAAAGATAGATGGTTCACTCATGTGGTGCCTAATGTTATCCCATTCATAGACAGGCGTCTATCCTGATCTCCTGCGTCTATATTTAAAGTCAGTTTCAGCAAAAAAGGTACAATAAGGGCTCCGTTATTTTTCTGAAAGCTTCAGACAAGAGTTCCTAGGGAGTTTAGGGAAGGCATGGCATCCTCAGGAAAGCCTGTCTATATCTCTGATGATCCAGCACGGAACTGCGGAGCCTGGCCAATTTGCACCAATGTGTATCGATTGTTGGTTGCACGGCGCTCTGCACCGGGGACGCGAGAAGACGAACAGTGGCTCATTCCGGGGTTTGTTTAGCTCTAAAACCAGACAGTGAACGGCCATTTATCAGTATGTGAAACACAACTGCGCTGGCCAGAGACAAGGGGACTTCAATGAGGCCGAGACGAACGGGGGAAGAGGAAGGGTCAGTGCCCTGCATGAACATCACCTCCTTAGAAACGGGCAGCAAAGCAATTACAGTCCGTGCCCCACTGATCTGTCCCCAGCCCCTTCTGCACACACGGCAGAGACAAAACCGAGAAACCAAGGCAGTTCTCTCCGCCACAGAAAACGAACTTGTAGCACTATGGTAGGTTTCAATGGCTTTGGGGATAGAAAGGTTGAGGCTGGTTTCCTGGACAGCTACTCTTTCTTCAGTTTGTTTGTTTTTGCTTGCTTGTGTGGCAACAAGTACAAAGACAACAGATGCATTCCTTTTGGAACTGCAGGAATGGTTTTATGAAGTCATCTTTCTTTTCCTTTGGATCAATACTTTTCTAGCGTTCTTTGTTTTATTGTGTTTGGTGCTGGTAATGGGGCTTGAGCTCATGGGCTGGGCACTGTCCCTCAGCTTTTTTGCTCAAGGCTTGAGCTCTCTTTGAGTCACAGCTCTACTTCCAGCTTTTTTTTTTTTTTTTTTTTTTTGCTGGTTAATCTGAGACCTGGGTCTTACAGATTTCCCTGCCTGTGAGCTGGTTTCCAATCAAATACTTTTCAATAATGGAATTTTTGATTAAATTAAATGGTGAGTTAGTCATTGGGAACTTCTAAGTTGATTTTTCTCTCTTTTTCGGGAATGTTTTTCAATGTATTAGTTCATTAGTACAATGGTGTGTGGTTGTAATCTATAATTAAATTATGTATTTAGTAGTAAGCTTTGGTTTATTTATTTTTTAATTGAATTTTATGGCCAGGGTGATATACAGAGGGGTTACAGTTACATACATAAGGTATTCAATACATTTCTTGTCAAACTTGTTTCCTTCTCCCTCGATTTTCTCCTGTTTCCTTCCTCCCAACGCCCCCTCCCAAGTTGTACAGTTAATTTCCAATATATTGTCTTGTGAGTATCGCTATTGCATTGGTTCACCCTTTGTCCTTGCCTCACCATTTTAATGTTCCCCTTCCCTTCCCTCATTCAGATAAATGTATATACAAAACCCAGGGTACCAAAATCAAATATAGTGACAACAGGGGCTAAGCCATAGAAAAGAAAACCAAAATAATTTTACACAGTACATGAAAAATAACAGCAATGAAAAACCTCTTGTTTGCATATCTTGGAGTTTGTTTCACTTAGCATCATCTTATGTGCATAGTTACTAAGCTATTATGATCTTCTGCTAGGACTATCCTAGACATATACTAATTATTAACTATGAGGAAACCCATGGAATCTGTTTTGGGGGGTCTGGCTCACTTCACTTAATATGTTTTTTCCAAGCCTTTCCATTTCCTTACGTATGGGGTGAAATCATTCTTTCTGATGGAAGTATAGAATTCCACGGTGTATATTATATAAACCACATTTTCTTGATCCATTCATCTACTGAGGGGCATCTGGGTTGGTTCCATATCCTACCTATGGTAAATAATGCTGCAATGAACATGGTTGTTCTGGTAGTGTTAGTATTTGTACAGGTGGCAGTATGTTACAATAACAAAGAGAGAGAGAGAGAGAGTGAAACAGACAGACAGAGAGGAAGAGAGAGAAGGGAGAGGAGATCCTGGAAGGTATTTTACAAGTGAGTCCTTCCAACTTAAAAAGTGACCTGTATACTGTTATAAGAAGATCACTTCCATAACCCAGTGGAATGTTATGAAATGTTTCTACTGTAAAATAAAACAACTTGGCACAACAAAAATACTTTAAGGAGAAAAACCAAGATTCAATGTAGTTTCTGAGCATAAACATTTAAAGGATATACAAGAATTAAAACAAGTTGGTTTTTGTTTTTTTGTGTAGGTCCCAGGGCTTGAACTCAGGGTCTGGTTGTAGTCCTTGAGCTTTTTATGCTCAAGGCTAGCACTGTGCCGCTTGAGCGCCCACTTCTGGCTTTTTAGGTGGTTATTTGGAGATGAAAATTTCATGAACTATTCTCCAGACTGGCTTTGGACAGTACGCTTAGAACTCAGCCTCTTGAGCAGCTAGGACTATAGGCATGAGCCACTGGTGCCTGGCTAAAATAATTAACTTTATGTTCTGGATTCCATATCCCTTTAATTGCTTATAAAGTACTGTCTTAGAACTTTGGCCATTTTGCTGGGAAGGGGGGGAATCGTCCCATCTAGGACTCTGATTTCGGTCTCTTGTTTTTGCTACTTGGAGGGAACCCACGGGAGGCTGAGCCTCTGGGATGGACGGATGTTCAGCAAATGGCTCCCTCAACCCACCAGGGGCACCTTGGCCTTCCTTCCATTCAGCCTCTCTTAGGAGTTTGTTGAATGGGATATTTTTATTCTGTGTTTCCCCTTGGGCTATGGAGAGAAATAACTAATCGATTACGAGGCTCAGAACACTTCTAGTGTTTGGATGAGGTGTTGCCAACCTAATCGACAGCAGTTCAGCTCTAGTGTACGAGTGTAAGTGGAACAACCCCGGCCCTTCCTCCTTTGTGCGCTGCGCCAGGCACCTCCTCTCCACAAGGACCCTCAACAACCCTGCAGGCTTGTTAGCTTGACTCTGAGGCTGGCTCCCTGTGTATAGGCTCCCCAGGCTGTTGCCTTCCCCACTCCCTCCCACCCCTTCTCTACAACTTCCTTTCCATGGCTGTCCATCAGGGTGGAGCTCCGAGGGACCTCCCTAAGGGGTGGCTTAATTCTAGGTCACAGCCCATAGGACCACCTCCAGGTTCACCACCAGGGCCATCTTGGCTACACGTGGTCCCAGGCTGGGAGGAGGGGCCAGCTAGAACCGCCTCTTAATGATGCAAGGCATCCGGGTGGGCGTACCCCACATCTATATCTCTCTATCAATGTTACTATCTATATAACTAAGTATCTATCTATCTGTCTAGCTATCTATCTAGCTGTATACCTAGATATCTAGCTAAGTATCTATCTATCTATCTATCTATCTATCTATCTATCTATCTATCTATCTATCTATCTATCTATCTATCTATCTATCTATCCAATTTTCTATGTAACTAGCTATCTATTTCTGTAACTTTCTACCTATCTATGTAACTATCTTTGTATTTAACTATCTATCTAACTATCTAGTTATCTATGTATCTATGTATCTATCTATCTAACTTTCAAACTATGTATGGAACTAAATCTCAATGTGGGGCTGGGAATATGGCCTAGTGGTAGATTGCTTGTCTCATATTCGTGAAGCCCTGGGTTCGATTCCCAAGCACCACATATATAGAAAACGGCCAGAAGTGGCGCTGTGGCTAAAGTGGCAGAGTGCTATCCTTGAGCAAAAAGAAGCCAGGGAAAGTGCTCAGGCCCTGAGTCCAAGGCCCAGGACTGGCAAAAAAAAAAAAAAAAAAAAAACCAAAAAACTAAATCTCAATGTGTCTATGTATGTATGCACGTATGTATGTATGTGTGTATATATCTATGTATGTATATATGTATGTATCTAAATATCTATCTATCTGTCTGACTATCTATATATCTGTCTATGTAACTAGGTATTTAACTAATTATCTAACAATCCATCTATGTATCTATGTATCTGTCTATCAATCTATATACCGATCTGAATAATTATTTATCTATCAACAATATATCTTTTTAAGTGTCTTTCTACCTGTCTGAATATCTTTGTAACTAACTATATATCTATGTAACTAACTATGTATCTACGTAAGTATCTATCTAATATCTATCTGTCCATGTAACTTTCTGTCTAGCTATCTAGCTAACTATCTATCAAAGTCTCCATCTACCCAATTATCTATCTATCTATGTAACTATCTATCTATTTTTGTAACTACCTACCTATCTATGTAACTATCTTTGTATTTAAATAACTATCTATCAAACCATCTACCTATCTATTTACCTACCACTCTCTAACTTTCTATCTATGTATCTAAGTGTCAATGTATCAATGTATCTATATATGTGTATGTATGTATGTCTGTATGTATGTATGTATGTATGTATCTATCCACCTATCTATCTATCTGACTAACTAACTATCTAACTATCTAACTAACTAACTAACTAACTATCTAACTAACTAATATCTTTCTAGGTATCTATCTGTCTATATATGTAACTATCTATATAACTAAGTATCTATCTATCTCTGTAAATATTTATCTAGCTATATATCTAGATATATAGATAACTATCTATCTAACTATATAACTCTCTTACTTTCCAATTATCTATCTATGTAACTATTGATCTCTCTATTTCTGTAACTTTCTACCTATCTATGTATCTATTTTCTTATGTAACTACCTATCTCTCTATATAACTACCTACCTATCTATCTATCTATGTCTCAATGCATTTATGTATCTATGTATCTCTGTAACTATCTATCTAACTAATTATCTAACAATCTGTCTATGTATCTATGTATCTATCTATATATGTATCTTATCTGAATAACTATCTATCTAACTATCTAACTAGCTATCTTTCTAGGTAGCTATCTATCTCTATCTATGTAACTATCTAACTAAATAAGTATCTCTCTCTCTATCTATCAATCTATCTATCTATCTATCTATCTATCTATCTATCTATCTATCTATCTATCTATCTATTTATCTATCTATCTATGTAACTATCTAGCTAGCTAGCTAGCTCTCTATCTAATTATCTTTCTATGTATCTGTCTATGTAACGATCTTTATTTGTAACTATATTTCTACCTATCTACCTATCTATCTACCTACCAATCTACCTATCTAACTTTTTATCTAACTATGTATCTAACTACATCTCAATGTATATATGTATGTACGTATTTACTTATCTATCTATCTATCTAGGTAGCTATGTAACTATCCATCTAACTAATTATCTCTCTAACCATCTATCTCTGTAACTATCATCTATCTATCTATCTATCTGTCTGTCTGTCTGTCTATCTGTCTATCTATCTTCCTACCTGAATAACAATTTATCTAACTATCTATCCTTCTAGGTATCTATCTGTCTATCTACGTAACTAACTACGTATCTATGTAACTACCTATCTAAGTAAGTATTTATATATCTATGTATCTATCAATCAAGCAACCTAACTATCTATCTATCTACCTAGCTCTTTATCCAATTATCTACCTATCTAGGTAACTATCTATCTCTTTCTATCTATGTAACTATGTAACTATCTTTGCATGTAACTATCTATCCAACTAACTACCTACCTATCTATCTACATACCTATTTATCTATCTAACTTTCTATCAAACTATGTGTCTAACAAACTTCATTGTATGTATGTATGTATCTATGTATGTACCTATTATCTATGTAACTATCTAAATATGTATGTATGTATGTATGTATGTATGTATCTATCTATCTATCTATCTATCTATCTGTCTGTCTGTCTGTCTGTCTATCTATCTATCTATCTATCTATCTATCTATCTATCTATCTATGTAACTGTCGGGAGCCGAGCTAGCTACTAAGCTCATCCTGACCTCTGGCTGTGCCAATGTCGCCAAGATGTCGGGAGCCAAACCTGCAGCTAGGTTCATTATCACCTCTGGCTGTGCTGTTACCGCCAGGATATGCTAAAAGCAAGGACAATCGTTCACAGCCACTATCCGGAATTGCTTTGCTATGTCCCCACCTTGCTATGTCCGCTGGAGTAGATTCCTATGTTAATCAACCTTGTCCTGTGTTTACTGTGATGCTAAAGGCAAGGACAATTGTTCACAGCCACTATCCGGAATTGCTTTGTTATGTCCCCACCTTGCTATGTCCGCTGGAGTAGATTCCTATGTTAATCAACCTTGTCCTGTGTCTACTGTAATCAAATGTTGCAAACTTCAAAGCCTCTTTATGTTCTGGAATTTTAACAATCCTATGCTATTCCCTGGTTCCAAAACTGCATATAAGCTGGGAGTTGCAATAAACTTGGCTGTAGTCTTGAGGTTCAACCTTACGGCTGCAGACCTCCCGTACCCCATCTTTGTCTCTTGTCTTTTTTCTCTTGCCTTATTTTTCCTTTTCCTTAATCCTCGCCGCCCCTCAGTCAGGATTCCTGTTTCCCTGCCGGCTGGCCCAGCAGGTTTGGCGCCTGAACAGGGACTTGAAGGCCTGGGATCGACGGCAGAGGACCCCCGCTCAAGTAAGGACGTCCGATTACTTGGGAAGGAGAGCGGGAGGAGAGAGTATTGTCGGGAGTAAGAAATTATGGGATAAAGTATAGGCTGCATGCTATACGTGCAGGCCCCCAAAGGCATGCTTAATGCCCGGGCAGTGAAAGTTGGCCAATGTAACTTAGAGCGTTTCTTTTACTTTATTGAGAAAGCATGCCCCCAGTTCCTGGAGGAAGGAACCAATAACTTAGAAACTTGCTAAAAAAAAAAAAAGGGGGGGGGAACATTATGATGCAACTGGCCCTGAGAAAACCTCAGTGGATGCTATTATTCTTTGGTATCTGGTCCGCCAGGGGTAACTAACTATCTAGGTAACTATTTAGCTATCTATCTCTCTATCTATCCTAATATCTATCTATCTAGGCAACTGTCTGTCTACGTCTGTAACTATCAATCAATGTATCTAACTTTGTATGTAAGTATCCATCTATCTAACTACCTACCTGTATATCTACCTATCTATCTATCTAAGTTCCTATCTAACTATGTATCTAAGTAAATCTCAAGGTATCTATGTATGTATATATGTATGTATGTGTGTACTTATGTTATGTATGTATGTATGTATGTATGTATGTATGCATCTGTCTATCTATCTATCTATCTATCTATCTATGTAACTATCTAATTATCTACCTAAAAATTTATCTATTTATCTATCTGTCTATTTATGTATCTATCTATATAACTATATGAATAACTTTCCATGTAACTAAATTTCATAAATACATAAATTTCATCTAACTATAACTATTCATCTAACTAAATTTCTATGTATCTATGTCTATAGGTATGTATGTATGTATGTATATATGTATGTATGTATCTATTTAAATGTATCATTTATATAGGGAAATATACCAATATCCATTATATAATAGCAATGGATATGAATATATCTCAGAATATATGCAAATACATCAGAATCTATTTACCAATCTATCAACTATTCATCTATCCATCCACCCACCCATCCACCCACCCATCCAACCATCCACCCATCCTTTAACCCACCCACCCATCCATCCATGCACACATCCATCCTTCTACCCATCTATCCTTCCCTCTACCATCTACCCACCCCACCACCCACACATCCAACCACACATCCTACCAACCATACATTCACCCACTCATTCACCCATCCACCCACCCAACCACCCATCTAAGCACGGATCCATACACACACACACCCAGCCAGCCAGCCACCCACCCACCAATCCACCCACCCATCAAGCCATCCATCCATCCCCCATCCACCCACTCACCCACCTATCCACCCACGCATCCAAACATGCCCCCACCCATCCACCTACCCATCCACCCATCTACCCACCCACCCATCCAAACATCCTTCCATCCACCCACCACCCACCCATCCATCCACCCACCCACCCATCCATCCATCCATCCATCTACCCACCCATCCAACCACCCAGCCATCCACCCAGCCATCCAACCAATCACCCACACATCCAACCATCCACCCACGCATCAACCCACCCATCCACATATCCATCCATCTACTCACCCATCCATCCACTCATCCCTCCACCCACTCATCTACCCACCCACCCACCCACCTACCCATCCATCCACCCATCCATCCAACCATCCATCCACCCCCCAATCCATCCATCCACCCATCCATCCAACCATCCACCCATCCATTAACCCATCCACCCATCCATCAACCCACCCATCATCCACCCATCCACACATCTATTCTTCCACTCATCTATCTACCCCCCCACGCAACCACCCACGCATCCGCCCACCCATCTCCAACCATACATCCACACACCGATCCACCCATCCAACCACCAAACCAATTGTCCACCCACCCACACATCTATCCACCCACCCACCCAACAATCCATCCACCTGCCCATCAACCCATCCATCCACCCACCCATCCACCCACTCACCCACACATCCACCCACCCATCCAAACATGCACCCACCCACCCACCCATCCACCCACCCACACATCCACCCATCCTCCCATCCATCCACCCACCCATCCATCCATCTATCCACCCACACACCCACCCACCTACCCATCCATCCACCCATCCACCCTCTCACCCACATATCAACCATTCACCCACCCATCCACCAATCCATCCATCCACCCATCCGCCCACTCTTTCATCTGCCTTTCTCTCCATCTGTCAGACTGTCTGTCTCTCTGTCTATCCCTCTATCTATCTGTCAATCTATCCATTTGTCTTTCCATCCACCTACCCATACACCCATCCTTCCCCCCTTCCACCTACACATCTATCCATCCACCAAAACAAGCACCCGCCTGTCCATCCGTCAGTCAGTCCTCCCTTCGTCTGTCTGTCCGTTTCTCCATCTGGTTGTCTGCATGTCTATGTATCCATCTATTCCTCTATCTCTCTGTACATTAATCTGTCCATCCTTCCACCCACCCACCCAGCTATCCACCCATCCATCCATCTAGCCATCTATTTGTCTAGCTATCTCTCTGTCTATCTCGCTGTCTATCTACCCACGTAACATTCTCTGTATCTATCCATCAATCTATCCATCCCTCTACAATTCATCCATACATCTATCTCTATCTATCTATCTATCTATCTATCTATCTATCTATCTATCTATCTATCTTTCTGTCTATCTATACATCTATCTATCAATCCATCAATCTACCCAACATGCACCCGCTATCCAATCTATTCATTCATCTATCTATCTATGCATCTCTCTATCCATCTGTCTGTCTTTCTATCTCTCTGTTTGTCTATCTATCCATCGATCACTCTATTCGTCTATCACTCAAACTATCCATTCATGCATCCATCCACCCATCTATCCATCCATTTATCTATCCATCTATCCATTTATCTGTCTATCTGTCTATCTCTCTATCTATCTCTCGGTGTTTGTGTCTGTTTGTCTCTCTCTGTCTATCAATCTATCCCGCTATCTATCCATCCATCCATCCATCCAACCATCTTTACATACATAGATACATCCACCCTCCCACCCAATTATCCAACCATTCTTCCATCTACCGAACCATCCACACATACATCCATCCACCCATTAGTCCATCCATCTGTCCAAACATCTACCCAACAATCCAACCATCCACCCTTTGAACGATCCACCCATCCTTCCATCTGTCCACCCATACATCAACCCTTCCAAACATCCATCCAGCAACCCACCCACACATCATCCATCCTCCTAATTGCTCACCCACACACCCACCCACTCCTTCATAGACTCAGCCCTCAAGCCCGCCTTCCTGCCAGGCACCCCCACAGAACAGAGGGGATCCCAGGGAACTCAGTGGGGTGAAGCTCACTTCAAACCTGACCAGCACAGCAGAAGGAGGAGAAGAACCCCCATCCTCAGCTCCTACACCCCAACTCCCCGCCGCTGCGGCTACTGCTCCAGCTTTCCACTCAGTTGCCCAATGGGGTAAGGAAGCATAAAGGTCACAGCAGCAAGGCCTTCCAGAATTTTCCGGCTGAAGTAACAGGCAGGGAACCTCCGGAGTTCAGGGTGGAGAATTCACTCCTTAATTTCCCTATGTTATGGCATTGATTTTTCTCAAAACAATTCCCTTTTTGTGGGTCCAGAGGGCAGAGAACCTTGTTGCATAGCCGGGTTGTGCAGTGTAGTGATGGTCACTAGTGATGGTCATGATGGTCACTTCCTGGGGGTGTTTAGAGGTGGGTTGCATTCCAGAAGGTTCTCCTGTGTTATGTGGTAGCAATGGATATAAATATATCTCAGAATATATGTAAATACATCAATGTCTATCTACCGACCTATGATCTATTTATCCATCCACCAACCCAGCCATCCACCCACCCACCCATGTCGGTCAGTCCATCAGTACGTCTTTCCATCCATTCATCCACCCATGCAACTATCCATCCACCCATGTATCCATCTGACCATCCATCCATGCTTCTATCCATGAATCCATTTATCTGTCTATGTATGTATTTATCCAGCCAGCCACCCACCCAACCACCCTTCTACCCATTCATCTATGTACCCACCCACCCTTCCACCCACACATCCCTACAACCACCCACCCATCCATTCATCCATCTATTCATCCATCCACCCATCCATACACACACACACACACACACACACACACACACACACAACCACAAACCCATCCATCTACCCATCCATTCATCCACCCATCCATCCACTCACCCACCCATCCTTCCATCCACCCACCCACCCATCCATCCTTCCATCCACCCATCCGTCCACACATCCATCCATCCATCCATCCACCCTTCCTTCTTTCCATTCATCCATCCACACATCCATCCATCTGTCCATCCATCAGTACTTCAGTCCTTCCATCCATCCATCCACCCGCCCATTCACTCAACCATCCAAACATACATCTGTGAACCCATTCTTCCACCTATCCACCCATCAATCCATACAACTGTCTGTCAGGCTGTTCATCAGTAGTCTGTCGATCCATCCATCCAACAATACAAACATACATACATCCACCCATCCACCCACCCACCCATCCACTCATCGATCCTACCACCCACCCATCTGTCCATCCATCCATCCATGCATCCATCCATTCATCCATCCATCCATCCATCCACCTTCCCACCCATCCATCTACCCATGTAAACACCCATCTACCCAACCATCCATCCACCCACCCCTCCACCCATCCATACACCTACCAATGCAATCACCCATCCATCCACACACTCATACATCCATCCATCCGTCCAGCAACCCATCCATCTGTCCACTCATCTGTTGGACAGTCCTCAGTCCATCTGTCTACCTATTTGCCTGTTTTTCTGTCTATCCGTCTATCCCACTGTCTACCTATAGATCAATCTGTCCATCCATTCACCCATCAACCCATCTATCCATTTGCCTATCCATCTATCTGTCTATTTCTCTATCTATCCATTTATCACTCTATCTATCCATCAAAATATCCACCCATCCACTCATCCATCCATCTTTCTATCTGTCAGTCTGTCTACTGTCTATCTGTCTTTCTGTCTATCTACCTGTCAGTATGTTTGTCTGTCTGTTTATCTATCTGTCTGCCTATCTATCTGTCTATCTGTCTACCTTTCTGTCTATCTATCTATCTATCTATCTACCTACCTACCTATCTAGCTATTGTCTATTTATCTCTCCATCCCTGCATCCATCCATCCATCTGTCCTTCCACCCATTTATTATTTACCTATATATCTATACTTACATGGATCTACCTATCCATCTACCCATTCCTCCATCTAACTATCCAACCGCCAGGTATCAATCCATGTATCCATTTATTTACTATCTATGTATGTATTTATCTACCCACCCACCTACCCAACCACACTTCCATCTATGCATCCATCCACCCACCCACCCATCCACCCATCCATCCATGCACCCACCCACCCTTCCATCCACACATCGATCCATCAATCCATCCACCCACCTATCCATTCACTTACACTCCCAACCACACATCCACCTAGCCAAGTATCCATCCACCCATCCATCCATCTGTCTGTCAGTCTGTCCATCTGTATGTCCATCCATCCATCCTCTTATCCTTCCAGACTTCCAACCATCCATCCACCCAGCCATATACCTATTCATTTGCCCACCTGTCCACCCATCCATCCATCCACCCACCTATTCATCCATCTCTCTGTCCATCAGTACTTCTGCCCATCCATCCATCTAGCCTTCCACTCATCCAACCATCCATTCAACCTCCTATCCATTCATAAATCCATCCAGGCGTTGGGAATATGGCCTAGTGGCAAGAGTGCTCGCCTCATACACCCATCCATTCTCCCATCCACCTACCCTTCCTTCCTTCTTCCCTCCCTCTCTCTCTCCCTCCCTCCCTTCTTTCCTTCCTTCTTTCTTTCCTTCCTTCCTTCCTTCCTTCTTTCCTTCCTTCCTTCCTTCCTCCCTCCCTCCCTCCCTCCCTCCCTTCCTTCCTTCCTTCCTTCCTTTCCTCCTTCCATCCATCCATTCACCCACCCATCCACCCAAACACCCATCCACCCACCCATCCATCTGTCTCCCCAACCACCCACCCATCCACCTGTCCATCCACCCATCCATCCATCCACCTGACCGTCATTCCGTCCAACAGATCATGCTTCCATCCATTCACCCATTCATCCAATCGTCCACCAATCCAACCATCCATCCATCCTCCTATCCATCCTCACTTCCACCCAACCACTGACCTATCCATTCATCTATGCACCTATACATCCATCCATCCATTCATCCACCCATCCATCCACCCACCCATCCATCCATCCACCCACCCACCCATCCATCCATTCATCCATTCACCCATGCCATACATCCAGCCACCCATCCAGCCACCCACACCATCTATCCATCCACCCACCCACCCATCCATCCACCCATTTACCCACCCACCCACTGAACCCACCATCCATCCATCCACCATTCCACACCCACCCATCCTTCCACCCACCCACCCATCCATCCATCCACCCAACCATCCTTCCATCCCCCCTTCCAACCACCCATCCACATATCCATTTGCCCACCCATCCATCACATAGTCCTCGGTCCTTCTCTCTGTCCATTTGTCTGTATTTCTGTCTATCTATCCATCTGTCCCTCTGCCTACCTATACATCAATATGTCCATCCTTCCACCCATCCTCCCATACATCCATTAGTCTACCTATCCATCTGTCTATCTGTCTGTCTATTTCTCTCTACCTATCAATCACTTTATTCATCCATCCATCAAACTATCTATCCATACACTCATCCATCTATACATGTATCTATCGATCTATCTGTCTATCTATCTATCTGTGCTTGTGTAGGTCTGTGGATCTGTCTGTCTGTCTCTATCCATGTAGCCCTCTATCTATCCATCCATCCAACCACACAACCATCCATCTACCCACCTACCCATCCATTGATCCGTCCTTCCACCAATTTCACCATCTGTCCATCCATCCATCCACCCACCCATCCATCTATTCTTCTGTTCATCCCTCCCTCCCTCCATTGATCCATCCACCCATCCATCCACTCACACAGCCACACATTCAATCATCCACCCATCCACCCATCCACCTACCCATCCATCCATCCATCCATCCACTCCCCAACCCCCATCCTTCAATCCACTCACCCATCCATCCACCCATCCACCCATCCACCTATATACCCATCACCCATCCACCCACCAATCTACATACCTACCTACCTACCCACCAACCAACCACCCTAAATAGACAACCTACCTTTCTTTCTATCTCCCTAACTACCTACCTGCATCCTCTTCTGCTTCTGGGGGCCACAGCAAAAGCCAATGCCATGTTTATACCATTTTATTTATTTATAAATTAATTTAAAAAAAAAAAAACAAACACCTGTCGCGATTCCCCAGAAAAACTGTCAGAGCAAAAAAAAAAAAAAAAGAAACCCCTCATTTTCCTGGTTGGCCAGGATGGTCCTGAGCAAGATGGTGTCTTAATGAGGTGGAAGGGGGATTCCAGGCCAGATGACCTGCCTAGTGCCCGATACCATTAATTTTATTCCATTAATTTTATTTTATTATTCCACTTGAACTATTTCATTTACTTTTCCACTTGGTTGCCCAATTGGGTAACAACGTTAAGGGCACAGCAGCAAGTTCTTCCAGAATTTCCAGCTGACGTGGCAGGCCGGGAGCCACCAGGGCCTCAGCGTGGAGAATTCACTCCTTCATTTCCCTATGACATGATGTTCATTTTTCTCTTTAAAAAATCCTCTTTCTTAGGTCGGGCGGGAAAAGAACCTTGTTCTGTGGCCAGCTGGTTCAGTGCAGTGATGGAAAATCATGATCGTCACTTCCTGGGGGTGTTTAGAGGTGGCTTGCATTGCAGAATTTTCTTCTGTAATGTAGGATATCAATATATTGAATATATCTCAACATAGAGGGAAATGTATCAATATCGATGTATCTCCCTGCCTGTCCACCTATCCAGCTATTGTCCATTTATCTCTCCAGCTATCCATCCATCCATCTATCTGTCCTTCCACCCCTCCATCTTTTATCCATGTATCTATACCTATATGTATCTACCTATCCATCCACCCATCCACCCATCCATCCATCTAACTATCCTACCACCATGTATCCACGTGACCATCCTTCCGTGCCTCTATCCATGTATCCATTTATCTATGTATGTATTTATCTACCTACCCGCCAACCCAACCACCCAACTATCCATCCACCCACTCATCTATCCATCCTCCCATCCATCTATCCTACCATCCACCTACCTACCCTTCCTTCTTTCCATGCATCCATCCACCCAGCCATGTATCCATCCACCCAACCTGCCAAGTATGCAAACAGACCTCCAACCATCTATCCACCCAACCACCCACCTATCCATTTGTCCACCTATCCACCCATCCATTCATCCACTTATTCATTCATCTGTCTGTCTGTCAATCAGTACTACCATCCATCCACCCCTCCAAACATCCATCCATCCATCCTCATATCCATCCACACATCCACCCAACCACCCGCCTATCTATCCAACCACCGACCCATCCATTCATTCACGCATCCATCCATCCAAACACCCAACCACCAATACATCCACCCACCCACACAACCATCCATTCATCCATCCATCCACACACCCATCCATACATCCACCCATCCACCCACCCATCCATCCACCCATCCACCCACCCATCCACCCATCCACCCATCCATCCACACACCCTTCCACACATCCATCTATCCATACATCCATCCAACCTCACAACTGTCCATCTAACCACCCACTCATCCATCAATCCATCCGTCGACCTATTCCACCATTGGTCCATCCATCCATACACCCACCCATTCATACATTCATCCCTCACTCCACCCATCCACCCAACTATCCACCCTTCCATCCACCCATCCACCTATCCATCCACCCATCCATCCATCCACCCATCCATCCATCCATCCATCCACCCACCCATCCACCCACTCATCCCCAATCTCCCTACCTCCCTATGCACCGACCTACCTAGCTACCTACCTTTCTTCCTACCTCCCTACTTACCTACTTGCTTCCCCTTCCACTCCCAGACTTCACCACAGAAGACAATGCCACGTTTATACCATTTTATTTATTTAAAACATAATAAAAGTATAAACACCTGTAGGAATTCCCCAGAAAAATGATAGGAGCAAAATAGAAAAATGTAAGAAACCCCTCATTTTCCTGTTGTCCAGGATGGACCAGAGGAAGATAGTGTCTTTATGAGGTGGAAGGCAGGATTCCAGGACAGCTGCCTTGCCGAGCGCCTGATACCATTTATTTTATTCCATTTATTTAATTTTATTGAATTATTCCACTTGATCTATTTCATTTACTTTTCCACTCGGTTGCCCAATTGGGTAACAGCGTAAAGGGCACAGCAGCAAGTTCTTCCAGAATTTTCCAGCTGAAGTGACAGGCCATGAGCCACTGGGGCCTCAGCTTGGAGAAATCACTCTTCATTTCCCTACATCATGTCATTTATTTTTCTCTAAAAAAAATCCCCTTTTTGTGGGCCAGGTGGGGAGAGAACCTCATTCCATAGCCGGGTTGTGCAGTGCAGTGATGAAAAATCATGATGGTAACTTCCTGGGAGTGTTTAGAGGTGGCTTGCATTCCAGTATGTTCTTCTGTGATGTAGGATATAAATAAATTTAATATATCACAAAATAGAGGGAAATATATCAATATGGGAGCATCTCCCTGCCTGTCCACCTAGCTAGCTATCGCCTATTGATCTCTCCCTCTCTCCATCAATCCGTCCATCTATCCTTCCACCCATCTATCTTTTATCCATCTATCTATGCCTATATGGATCTACTTATCCATCCATCCAACCATCCATCCATCCATTCATCCATCCATCCATCCATCTAACTATACACCCGCAGATGTATCCATCTGACCATCCATCCATGCATCTATCCATGAATCCATTTATCTATGTATGTATTTATCCACCCGCCCACCTACCCAACCAATCTTCTATCCATCCATCTATGCACCCACCCACCCTTCCACCCACCCATCCACCCACCCATCCATCCACCCTCCCATCCAGATACCCATCCACCCACCCACCCATCCATCCATCCATCCACCCATCCACCCACCCATCCACCCATCCACCCACCCATCCACCCATTCACCCATCCATCCTCCCATCCATCCTCCCGTCCATCCACCCACCTACCCATTCACCTACACTCCCACCCACCCATTCATCCATCCACCTAGTCAAGTATCCATCAACCCATCCATTTGTCTGCCTGTCAGTCTATCCTACTGTATGTCCATCCATCCATCCTCCTATCCATCCACACATCAACCGAACAACCCACATATCCATCCATCCACCCACCTGACCATGTATCCACGCATCCATCCACCCATTCATCCATCCTCCCTTCTTTCCTCCCTTCCATCCATCCATTCTTCCTTCCATCCATCCATCCATCCACCCGTCTGTCTGTCCGGCAGTACTTCCACCCATCCATCCATCCATCCCTCCACCCATCCAACCATACGTCCGTTCTCCTATCCATCCACACATCCACCCAACAACCCACCTTCCCTCCATCCATCCATCCATCCACCCATCCATCCATCTTTTCATCCATCAGTACTTCTGTCCATCCATTCATCCATCCATCCATCCATCCATCAATCAGTCTATCCATCTGTATGTCCGACCCTCCTTCCTCGTATCCATCCAGACTTCCAACCATCAATCTTCCCAACCACTCACCTATCCATTTGTCTACCTATTCATCCAACCATCCATAAATCCACCCATCCATCTATCTGTCATCCATCAGGACTTCAGTCCATCCACTCATTCATCCGTCCACCCATCAAACCATCCATCCATCCTCCCATCCATCCATACATAAATCCACCCACCCATCCATCCATCCACCCAACCAAGTATCCATCCACCAATCTATCCATTTATCTGTCTGTACATTTGTACATCTGACCATCCAACCTCCTATCCATCCAGACCACCAACCATCCTTCTACCCTACCACCCACCTATCCATTTGTCCACCTATCCACCCAACCATTCATCCATCCATCCACCTGACCATCCATCCTTTCATCCATCCACCAATTCATCCTTCCTTTTTTCCTGCCACCCAAATACCCACCCACCCATCCCTCCAGCCATCCACCCACCCAACTATCCATCCATGTACCCACCCACCCATGCATCCGTCTGTCAGTCCATCCATCTGTACATCTGTTCATCCATCCACCCACTCATCCACTCAACCACCCAAACATCGAGCTGTCCACCCATCCATCCGCTGATCCACCCATCCATCCATCCGTCAGTCTGTCCATCTGTACTTCCATCTATCCATCCTCCTATCCATCCAGACCTCCATCCATCCACCCACCAACCTACCTATCCATTTGTCCACCTATCCACCCACCCATCCATACATCCACCCATCCATCTGTTTGTCTGTTCATCAATATATCCATCCGTCCATCCATCCATCCATCCAACCAACCGACCATCCATCCATCCTTCCTTCCTGCCTAACTTCCTCCCATCCATCCATCCTCCTATCTATCCAACCATCCATCATCCATCCCTCCTTCCATACATCCACCCAAACACCCACCAACTCATCCATCCACCCACCATCCTATGCTTCCATGTACCCACCCATCCATGCATCTGTCTGTCAGTCCACCCATCTGTCCACCCATCCACCCTTCCATCCTCCCACCCATCCATTCACCCACCCACCCACCCATCCATCCATCCGTCCATCCGTCCATCCATCCATCCATCCACCCATAAACCTACTCCAACCACCCACCAATCCACACACCCAGATATCCATCCACCCACCCATCTGTCCACCCATCAATCAGTCAGTCCTCCGTCCATCTGTCTATTTGTCTGACTTTCTATTCTTCTATCCCTCTATCTACCTATACATCAATCTAACCACACATCCACCCATCCTCCCATTTATCCATTCACCTATCTATCCATCTGTCTGTCGGTCTATTTCTCTCTGTATGTCTATTTATCCATCTAACACTCTATTTATCTCTCCATTCAACTATCCACCCATCCACTCATCTGTCTATCTATCTATCTATCTATCTATCTATCTATCTATCTATCTATCTATCTAACTATAACTGCTTGTGTAGGTCTGTGTGTCTGTGTGTCTGCCTCCCTCTCTCCCTACCCATGTAGCCCTCTATCTATACATCAATCCATCCATCTGTCCAACCACACAACCGTCCATCTACCCACCCACACATCCATGAATCCATCCTTCCACCAATCCCACCATCTTGCATCCATCCACCCACCCATCCATCCATTAATCCATTCATCCCTCCCTCCACCCCTCCATCCACCCATCCATCCACCCACCCTTCCATCTACCCATCCATCCATCCATCCACCCATCCATCCACCCACCCACCCATCCACCCACCCACCCATCCATCCACCCACACACGCATTCACCCACGCATCCATCCACCCACACATCCATCCACCCACCCACCCATCCACCCACCCATCCACCCATCCACCCACCCATCCACCCATCCACCCACCCATCCACCCATCCATCCATCCATCCATCCATCCATCCATCCATCCATCCATCTAACTATCCAATCCAACCATGTATCCATCTGACCATCCATCCATGCATCTATCCAGGTATCCATTTATCTATATATGTATTTATCCACCCACATATCTCCCCAACCACCCTTCCACCCATCCATCCATGGACCCACCCAGCCTTTCACCAACACATCCATCCATCCATCCATCCATCCACCCATCTATCCATCCTTCTTTCCATCCATCCATCCATCCATACACCCATCCATCCATCCATTCACCTACACTCCCATCCACCCATTCACCTATCCATCCGTCTGTCAATCTATCCATCTGTACGTCCGTAGATCCATCCTATCCATCCAGATTTCCATTCATTTATCCACCCAACCACCCACCTATCCATTTGTCCACCTATCCACCCAGGTATCCATCCACCCACCCATATATCCATCTGTCTATCCATCAGTCCTTCTGTCTATCCATCCATCCATTTCTCCACCCATCCAACCATCCACCCATCCTCCTATCCATCCACACATCCACCTAACCAACCATCTATCCATGCATCCATTCATCCATCTTCCCATCCATCCACCCATCCACCCACCCTTCCTTCCATCCAGCGCCACCTTGTGGAAGGGATGGGAATTCCAACGCCTTTGGTAGACTTCTGGCGCCACCCAGTGGAGCTTGCTGTGCATTGCACGTGCCTGGGACAAGGAATTGTGCGAACAGAGCACTCCCACCCTGTTGACAAGGGACAACTGTCCGGCTTTTACTTAGCTCTCTGGCGCCACCCAGTGGAATTCGGTGTGCATGGCATCCTGCCTGGAGATTGGAATTCTGGTCATAGGGATCTGTACTGCCACCCAGTGGTCGAGGGAGGTATTGTGGTGTTTTGAGAAGATCTCTACCTCCACCCAGTGGACATTGGTGTGTATAACTTCCTGCTTCTAGTTTGGAATTTTTGGAAATGTGATCTCTTGCGCCACCTTGTGGGCAAGAGTGAAATTTGCTGCTTTCAGTAGATCTCTGCTGCCACCCAGTGGAGAATAAGGACATAGTATCCAGGGACAAGCAAGGCATTCTGGAAAATGCGATCTCTGCTGCCACCTTGTGGACAGGACAGGAAGTATTCCCTATTGCTTAGGTGTGACATGCACCCTACCTTCATGATGAATTCTGAGCAACACAATATCATGCCAACAAGGAGATCCAAACCTGACACAGTTCCCAGAATTATCATCCCATTGGCAGGATGTCATACACACAGAATTCCACTGGGTGACGCCAGAGAGCCACCAAAAGCAATGCAATTTCTCCCTTGTTCACAGTGTGGCAGCAGAGATCTCTGTTTCCATTATTCCAAATTGCCGGCAGGATGTCATGCACACCAAACTCCACTGGGTGGCAGCAGATACCGTTGAAAACCAGTCAATTCTTCCCTTCACCAGTGGGTAGCGCTAATGATCTTGTTTCCCGGACTTCGAGTTCAAGGCCTAGACCTGAGTTCAAGTCCCAGGCTCCGAGTTCAAGGTCCAGACCTGAGTTCAAGGCCCAGGCCCCCAGTTCATGGCCCAGATCTGGAGTTCAAGTCCCAGGCCCCAAGTTCAAGGCCCAGGCCTGAATTAAAGACCCAAACCCGAGTTCAGAGCCCAGGCCTTGAGCTCAAGGCCCAAACCCGAGTTCAAGGCCTGGGAGCTGAGTTCAAGGCCTAGGCCATGAGTTCAAGCCCTGAGTTCAAGGCCCACACCAGTGTTCAAGGCCCAGGCTTGTAGTAGAAGGCTCAGGCCAGGTTTCAAGGCCCAAGACCTGAGTTCAAGGCCCAGACTTGTATTCAAGGCCTGACCTGACTTCAAGGCCAAGGCTGTTGTTTAGAGGCCTG
>NC_063178.1:7635276-7693124 GCF_023159225.1 Perognathus longimembris pacificus
AGGACTTCCTATGAAAAATGAGAGCATAATGAGATGAAAATTGAATCAGTGTGATGAGAAGCAGCATGCGCTCAAGGATTTGGGGGAAGAACAGTTCCTTGTCCATGTGTTTGAGGGTGTGAAGTATTATCATCAATTGCATCCTCTAATGTCCTGACTACTGGGGCCTAATGTCCACTTTAAACAGCATTGAGAGCTCCAGCAATTGAAAGATAATAAGAGGAAAATGAATAATGAATCCATTTTATTGTCTGCTATAAATGGCCTCCATTGAAACAGCCTGTGTTTAGACTGCTAATAAAAATGAGTGATGAAGGCAGACGTTTAACATGGAAATTGGTTCAAGCAAGGAACATATTTTCTGCTTTAAAAAAAGAAAGCCTCACAAATAATTTGGGTTATGGGGAAATTTCTTGCTTGGAAACTTTTTGTCACTACTGTATGGTTTTTATAAGCCTTGGCAAGGTGCATGTAGGTTTCTTTTTTCTAGGGATATTAGCTTGAGATTTGAGCAAGGGATATAATGGTTGGAGAACAATCAGATTTTATTTGTTAATTTTCAGTCTATGACCCTTTATCTCTTCACTGAGCAAATACAGGAGCATTGAGAAGAATGATGTTCATAAAAATACGTGGTGTTTCTCAGATACCAACAATTCGGCAAATGGGGAGTTCTGTTATAAAACATGTTCAAATTGAATCCTGAAAAAAACAAACAAACCAGATTTGCCATTTTCTTTCCATTTAATTAGCTACACTGGAGTAATTAATTTTTTGAGAACATAATATCTCCCTAGAGCCTTAGCAATCCTTAGAGCAACCTCACAAGGTAGATTTACCTCTCATCCTCACTTCACGGTTCAGAAAGCTGGGCTCAAATGTGGTAGAACATGTAATCTCAGCTACTTGAGAAGTGGAGACAGAGGATTGTGGTCCAAGACCAACCCAGGCAAAAGGTTTAAACAAGGCATGGTGGCATATACCCATTGCTTCAGCTACTTGAGAGACAGAGGTAAAAGACTGAATTCAGAGGCCCAGGGACAAAGCACAGGATCCTATCTGAAAAATAAACTAAAGGTCTGGGCTTGTGGCTCAAGTGCTAGAGACACTGCCTGACAAATAGCAGGCCCTGAATTCAATGCCCAATGAAGAAGAAAGGAAATAATAAAGGAAGGAAGGGAGGGAGGGAGAGAAGAGAGGATTGGGTAAAGGAGGGAGGGAGAGAAAGGGAGAGAAAGAAAGACAGAGGGGAGAAAAAAAAAAGAAAAGGAAAGCTCAAAGAAATCTACTGATTCGTCCATTAATCAGTAACAGAGCCTGGAATTCAAAGCTGAGTTTGCTGCGTTCTGGGGGCATGCTCTTTTCAGCACTGCCTTTCCCAGTGGTGGTAATGCTTGTCCATCACCTGACTAGAAACAATGACAATAACACTAATAGCGAAGCTAACAATGAAGAAGCATGCTTTGTACAGTCCTCCGCTGAGCACTGAGATGACTACTTACCCTACAGGCCACCCTGGGTATCTCCCCCCCCACCTCTCTGACCCTTGGTCCATCCTCTAAGCATATTTCGGGGCTTGCTTTTGCAATGCAGAAGCTCAATTCTGTGATTAGGAAGCGGGGGAGGAATTTGGAGAGTGGGAAAAATAGGAGACGGGAAGGTCCCTCTCCCCATTCCTTCCTGGCTGTGTGCAAAGCAATCATCAGCTGCTGGCCAGTGTAATTTACACTCACTTAAAAGCATCCTGAGAAAATGGAGAAGGTGGCAGGGAAGAAAAATGATTCACTTGATGTTCCTGTATGGCTCCCTCTGAAATCACAGACCCAGTACTCTTGGCTAACTTCTGGGGTGGCTATCATTAGAAGAACAACAGCATTGGTGGGGCCTGTTGTGCTCAGGGTTGGCATCCTTTGGGAGATTGAAGAGGCCGATGGTAGTTTCACTGGGAGTTTTAAAAAAACACTGGATTCCCACTTCACAGGGAAAAAGCAAAACAAAACCCCTCACTGTCTCAAGTATCTGCATTCCACCGCACACTTGGATGTATCTACAAGTCTAAACTCCCAACCCCACCAGAACTGGCTCTTAGATCGACTGTAGCTTGCCTACATCTGAAAATGCCCCTCATTGCAGAAATCCCCATAACGTGTAAAATATTAATAGGTTATAAACTGGAAATGAAATATAACCACAAGTGGGGACAATCAATCAGTCTGCCCTAGCCAAACAGTAAGCTTGCAAGGAGATTTATGGAGAAGGATTAGAATTGAAATCTAAGAAGCAGACACACCAACCACAAGCCTGAACAGTTGATGTGCCCCCCCCCCACCCCATGACTTGGGCTCAAACAACGATTCTAGAAGCATCTCATGTACCTCCTGGTGAGGTAAGTGTGGTCAGAGCCAGCTCACCTTCAGTATTCCAGCTGGTTGAGTAGCACTTTTGCTTCAAACAAGAAGGGATTTAATTTTGTTACCATTGCTCATATTTTGTACTCAATTCTGCTGCCCTGGCTCCAGGCCCAATCAGTTCCTTGAGCTCCATTTACACAGGTTCTCTGAAGGAATCCATGGCTCCAGTTTGCAAGCAGGTGTGTCATCTCCCTTTCAAACGTCCTCACAGTTAAAGTTTCCCTGAGGTGGTTGACCAGTTGGCAGTCTGGACTACAGGAAGTTGTGGAAAGGAGGTTGTAGAGAAGGGGTGGGAGGGAGTGGGGAAGGCAACACCTGGGTCCCCTATACACAGGGAGCCAGCCTCAGAGACAAGCTAACAAGCCTGCAGGGTTGTTGAGGGTCCTTGTGGAGAGGAGGTGCCTGGTGCAGCACACAAAGGTAGGAAGGGCTGGGGTTCCACTTACACTCGAACAATAGAGTTGAACTGCTGTCAATTAGGTTGGCAACACCTCATCCAAACACTAGAAATGTTCTGAGCCTCGTAATCTATTATTTATTTCTCTCCATAGCCCAAGGGGAAACACAGAATAAAAATATCCCATTCAACAAACTCCTAAGAGAGGCTGAATGGAAGGAAGGCCAAGGTGCCCCTGGTGGGTTGAGGGAGCCGTTTGCAAGCTGAACATCCATCCATCCCAGAGGCTCAGCCTCCCGTGGGTTCCCTCCAAGTAGCAAAAACAAGAGACCGAAATCAGAGTCCTTGATGGGAGGACTTCCCCCGCCCCACCTCCCGGCAAAATGGCCAATGTTCTAAGACAGTACTGTATAAGCAATTACAGGGATATGGAATCCAGAACATAAAGCTAATTATTTTAGCCAGGCACCAGTGGCTCATGCCTATAGTCCTAGCTGCTCAAGAGGCTGAGTTCTAAGCGTACTGTCCAAAGCCAGTCTGGAGAATAGTTCATGAAATTCTCATCTCCAAATAACCACCAAAAAAGCCAGAAGTGGGGGCTCAAGTGGCACAGTGCTAGCCTTGAGCATAAAAAGCTCAAGGACCACACCCAGACCCTGAGTGCAAGCCCTGGGACCTACACAAAAAACAAAAACCAACTTGTTTTAATTCTTGTATATCCTTTAAATGTTTATGCTCAGAAACTACATCGAATCTTGGTTTTTCTCCTTAAAGTATTTTTGTTGTGCCAACTTGTTATATTTTACAGTAGAAACATTTCATAACATTCCACTGGGTTATGGAAGTGATCTTCTTATAACAGTATACAGGTCACTTTTTAAGTTGGAAGGACTCACTTGTAAAATACCTTCCAGGATCTCCTCTCCCTTCTCTCTCTTCCTCTCTGTCTGTCTGTTTCACCCTCTGTCTCTCTCTTCGTTATTGTAACATACTGCCACCTGTACAAATACTAACACTACCAGAACAACCATGTTCATTGCAGCATTATTTACCATAGGTAGGATATGGAACCAACCCAGATGCCCCTCAGTAGATGAATGGATCAAGAAAATGTGGTTTATATAATATACACCGTGGAATTCTATACTTCCATCAGAAAGAATGATTTCACCCCATACGTAAGGAAATGGAAAGGCTTGGAAAAAACATATTAAGTGAAGTGAGCCAGACCCCCCAAAACAGATTCCATGGGTTTCCTCATAGTTAATAATTAGTATATGTCTAGGATAGTCCTAGCAGAAGATCATAATAGCTTAGTAACTATGCACATAAGATGATGCTAAGTGAAACAAACTCCAAGATATGCAAACAAGAGGTTTTTCATTGCTGTTATTTTTCATGTACTGTGTAAAATTATTTCGGTTTTCTTTCCTATGGCTTAGCCCCTGTTGTCACTATATTTGATTTTGGTACCCTGGGTTTTGTATATACATTTATCTGAATGAGGGAAGGGAAGGGGAACATTAAAATGGTGAGACAAAGGACAAAGGGTGAACCAATGCAATAGCGATACTCACAAGACAATATATTGGAAATTAACTGTACAACTTGGGAGGGGGCGTTGGGAGGAAGGAAACAGGAGAAAATCGAGGGAGAAGGTAACAAGTTTGACAAGAAATGTATTGAATACCTTATGTATCTAACTGTAACCCCTCTGTATATCACCTTGGCCATAAAATTCAATTAAAAAATAAATAAAACCAAAGCTTACTACTAAATACATAATTTAGTTATAGATTACAACCACACACCATTGTACTAATGAACTAATACATTGAAAAACATTTCCAAAAAAAGAGAGAAAAATCAACTTAGAAGTTCCCAATGACTAACTCACCATTTAATTTAATCAAAAATTCCATTATTGAAAAGTATTTGATTGGAAACCAGCTCACAGGCAGGGAAATCTGTAAGACCCAGGTCTCAGATTAACCAGCAAAAAAAAAAAAAAAAAAAAGCTGGAAGTAGAGCTGTGACTCAAAGAGAGCTCAAGCCTTGAGCAAAAAAGCTGAGGGACAGTGCCCAGCCCATGAGCTCAAGCCCCATTACCAGCACCAAACACAATAAAACAAAGAACGCTAGAAAAGTATTGATCCAAAGGAAAAGAAAGATGACTGCATAAAACCATTCCTGCAGTTCCAAAAGGAATGCATCTGTTGTCTTTGTACTTGTTGCCACACAAGCAAGCAAAAACAAACAAACTGAGGAAAGAGAGTAGCTGTCCAGGAAACCAGCCTCAACCTTTCTATCCCCAAAGCCATTGAAACCTACCATAGTGCTACAAGTTCGTTTTCTGTGGCGGAGAGAACTGCCTTGGTTTCTCGGTTTTGTCTCTGCCGTGTGTGCAGAAGGGGCTGGGGACAGATCAGTGGGGCACGGACTGTGATTGCTTTGCTGCCCGTTTCTAAGGAGATGATGTTCATGCAGGGCACTGGCCCTTCCTCTTCCCCCGTTCGTTTGTCTCGGCCTCATTGAAGTCCCCTTGTCTCTGGCCAGCGCAGTTGTGTTTCACGTACTGATAAATGGCCTTTCACTGTCTGGTTTTAGAGCTAAACGAACCCTGGAATGAGCCACTGTTCGTCTTCTCGCGTCCCCGGTGCAGAGCGCCGTGCAACCAACAATCGATACACATTGGTGCAAATTGGCCAGGCTCCGCAGTTCCGTGCTGGATCATCAGAGATATAGACAGGCTTTCCTGAGGATGCCATGCCTTCCCTAAACTCCCTAGGAAATCTTGTCTGAAGCTTTCAGAAAAATAACGGAGCCCTTATTGTACCTTTTTTGCTGAAACTGACTTTAAATATAGACGCAGGAGATCAGGATAGACGCCTGTCTATGAATGGGATAACATTAGGCACCACATGAGTGAACCATCTATCTTTCTCTAGGTAAAATCCAGCACCAGAAACCTGTATTTAGGGCCTGCCTCTGAGTTTACTTACTGCCGCTAACCAAAGATATCCAAGCTTAAGAAGTCCCCGGATGATTAAAATGTGGACCCTGGTGAACAATAGCCAGGGTCACTGGGGCTAGGCCTCTCTGGGCAAGTTCACATTAAGACTTTTTTTTTAAAAAAAGAAAAAGATATCTTAGTAAGTAGGGAATGTGGAAGGTGGTGTGGATTGTGTTTTGCTTTATTTCGCAGTTTCCTCTTTTCCTTCTGCATCCCATAGTTTTAGCAGCTTAGGTAACCTGAGCCATGAGCCAACATGTTATAAAGGAGACCCAGAAAAGTCACCCATTAAAGGCTCTGTGCTAATCAGTGGTGACATGAAGTGTGACACCTATACGCCCCTCCTGGTTCCCACAGCAGAAGTCCTTGATGCCCAATGCTGTTTCGGGTCCTAGAGGACAAGACATGCTTTTGATTCTGGAATTACTGCTCAGCCCCACCCAAAAGCAAGGGAACACCCAGACTTTTTCAAGAGCTAGAGCTAGCTTTCTCAAGACCACTGGGTTATTTATTTATTTATTTATCTATTGTTGCTCAAGCTAGCAAAAGAAGTTAAGCCTTACTGGTTGAACAACGGGGCCTGGTGTGGTTGCTCGCTCCGGAGGCAGAGACTAAACTACATAGTGAGACCTCTATCTTCAAAAATCAAAGACTAAGGATGTAGTTTAATGGTAGAGCATTTGCCTAGCATGTGCTAAGATCCTGGCAGGGAGGGGTATTAAAAATGAAGCTTGCTAAATTTTCCTGTTTTGAGGTTTTCACAAGATTCTGCTGACCTACATATGGCACACATTTGGTGAATCAAGTCATTGTTTCATTTGTCTCTAAATTTGCACATTGCTTTTCCTGTGTGGAATGCCTGGTGGCAGACCCCAGAAGGATATTCAGAAGGGAATATGCCAAGCTAGATACAATGCTAGCACACTTCAGTAATAAAGTATCACTCAGCACCTTCTTCCTTAGTTCAGGGATGACTTAATTCCTTTATTGAGGAAAATGATATGGACTTGGAATTTTTAAAAATGTGTATATGGCTTAAAAGGAAAAGCAAACACCCCTCCTGCACCAGACCCTGAGTTCCACCTTAGCAATGTTTTATTATTCTTCAGATACTAACCTTACAGATGCATGTCTGATTTTATTTTTTCAGAGAAATAGGGACATCTAAATTATATTATTCTATATCCTGACTGTTACAACTGGAAATATGCCATGGAAATCTTTCTGTAGCAATATGATAGCTCTCTTTTATTTCCTTCTTTGGATTATTCCACTGAGGTGATACACTGCAAACGTTTAATGAATCTCCACTGCAGATATTAAAATCATCTTCTGTTTTTCTCAGACAAACATTGCCTATATTTTTATACACATCTTTATGTGCATTTCAACATATTTGTAACATAAATTCATAGGCTATGAATTGCTGAGTCTAAAGGCATATTAATTTCCTAACTTTCAAGTTAGAAATAACACTAATTTCTTAAGGTAACCCAACAAAATGCATGTAAGTACTCAATGCTAAGTTTATGTCATCTGCTGTATATGTGAGTGCTGTCTCATAGCCTTGCTAGCCACAAACTTTGCCAAAGAATAGGTAAGAACAGTGTCAGACTTTTCAAAACATAGTTAATAGAAGAAGCCCCACAGTTAAATAGTTATTGGACTCAACAGCAAGAAGTTTTAAACAATTACTGATAAGAAAAAAATAAAAGGGTGAATGTGCTCCAAGGACATTGTGTTTTTGTATGGAATGTCGCAATGGTAACCCTTACTTTTTATAATTAAAATACACTAAGTAATGAAAATAATTTTTAAAACAAAACACCATTTTAAAGATATGGGTACTGGTGGCTCATGCCTTTAATCCTAGTTATTCAGGAGGCTGATATCTGAGGATCAGGGTTCAAAACCAGCCTGGTCAGGAAAGTCCATGAGACTTTTTGTCTCCACTTAACCAGAAACTGGAAGTGGCATTGTGGCTCTAAGTGGTAGCATGATTAGGCTTGAACAGAAAAGTTAGAAGCAGTACCCAAGTCCCATGAGAATTTGTAGAACAAGGTAGATACAATAAGCAAAGACAGAAGTATTTCAGGAGAGAAAAAAGGAACTGAAAGAGGAGAAAATGGAAACCATATAACTACAAAATACAATATCTGAAATTTAAAATAATCACTAGATGACATCAGTAGTCATTTGAATTTTCAAAAGAAAGCATTAGCAAACTTGAATACAGGATGATAGAAATTATTCAATCTCTCTGTGTGTGTGTGTGTGTGTGTGTGTGTGTGTGTGTGTGTGTGTAGTGCTTGTTCTTGGGGGTTGAACTCAGGGTCTGGCCACTGTCCCAGAGCTTTGTAGCTCACGGCTAACACTCTAACACTTGTGTCATAACTCCATTTCTGGCTTTTTTGAGTGTGTGTGTGTGTGTGTGGTTAAATAGCAGTAAGTATATCAAGGACTTTCCTGCCCAAGCTGGCTTCAAACTTTGATCCTCTTATCTAAGACTTTTTTTAAGACTTAAAAAAATCAAAGGAGTAATGGAATGTCAACTATAAGAATGATTACTGACTTCCATCTGAAAAGATATAAGCCAGAAGACAATGAAATGATCCCTCCAAAGGGTTGGACCATAAAACCATCATCAACTCAGAATTTTAATATAGTGAGATCATCCTTCAGAGGCAAAGATGAGCAAAGGAGAGAGAAAAGAAATAGTCACAAGTATGACAATTATAAGTAGAAAATGGCAGATGCCCAATTCTGAGCACCCTAAAAAAATATCTGGTCCCCAGAGTTTCTGCTGGGTCATTAATGCTTTTGCCTGCCCTGGCTGATAAAAAAGCCATTGTTCTTTTTCCCTCTTGTGTAGTGGCTGTGTACTTGTTGATATATTTTCTTGATTCATCTATTTTCTGTTTCCTTTCCTTATACTGACAGATTATCATCTGAAATCAGTGAACATCTTTATGCTTTGTAATTAGAATGCACAGAATTAATATATTCCTCCAAGACAGAGAAGGCTTCTCATCAAGATTCTGACACATTCAATATTTGTGAATATTAAGTGTTCACAAGCACTTAGTAAATGCTAACTTATACTTCAAACATCTAAGTAAATGTTCACAAATATTTAATATGAAAGCCCAGTGACGAAGTCGGTGCAGCAGTGGAAAAGAATACTAGACTTCTTCCCTGGGTCGTGGGCCTCTAGGCAAATATTGCTCATCACACACAAAGATGAGCTATCTTATGGTTAAAATTATGTAAATGAGCATAAACTCTCCTCAGAGAGCTTGAAAGAGAGAATGAAGTACTACCCTCTTATTTCTAAAAACCAAAGAGAACAGACTGTTGGCTTTGATGAGAACATCCAAAATCTTAATGTAGCATGTAGACAAGCTAGGCACAAAGCTATCAAACACAGGATAATAAAGACCACTTCAACAGTTGGTGCATTCTGAGTCGAAACAACTTTGTAGGAGTCTTTCTGAGTGACTCATCATAGTAAACTCTCACCCGGCAGGTATCATTTAGCAGTGTCTTATCCTTCCCAGTGTAGCTCTGACTAGGACTCTTACTGTAAAAAGTACTAGCTACCAGCCACTGTAGGGTCGTGAGTGGCCGGCAGCTGTGGGTGAATTCTTCCATCCAGACAGAACCACACAATAAAAATGTGACCCAGCCTGGAGTGCAGATTCTGTTCTGTAACCAGCACTTGGCACAGCTCTGAAGAATGAATAAATAAACAAATGCATGAATAAATGCGTGAAGAGCACCATTTAGTGTGGTCATTGGTGTACATGCCTGATAGGAAATCACCACTCACTCGTGTTAGTGTTTCCTAAGTAAACTGGGCTCTGGATGCATAACCATATCTATTATAACGTCCAATGCTTTGGGCTGAGTCCTCTGGAGTTATGGTCCTGCACCACACTTCTTTGGCTGTGCAAACCTTGATGTCAATGACGCCCCCTTGCTCTGGCACCAGGCACTGTTGTGTCAGCTAGAAAACCCAGCCTTTTAATCGGGATGTGCTTTACTGGTCTCTGGTGTATAATAAATAGTCGAGGCCTTTCTCGCCCTAGAAACACTAGAACTGAGAAATGCTTATAGCCCTGTGGGTGAGATCAGATTGACTACAGGTCTGTGCTTTCTTTGGGTTTCTGCAACAAGACCTGTGTTGTTTCTTCTCCCACAGTCTACCGAGAATGAGGATTTAACCCACTACTTCTGCCAGCATCTGCTCAACTCTGACAACACACACAGCCTGGCTACAAGAAAAGGTGATTGAAAAACACAAAGGATGGTTTAACTAGTACAGAGCAATCAAGATTGGAAACTATATTCCCAGTTCTAACTGTACCTGGCCTTCTTATATGTTTATAGTTGGTACATATATATGTTGTGTGTGTGTGTGTGCATATGTTTTTACTGTATATATAAAAACATCTATGTAGAAGTGTAGACAACCCTCTGCATCTGAGGGCTCTTACCATGGATTCAATCAACCAGGAAACAAAATGTTGGAGAAAAAAATGACAGAAAGTTCCAAAAGTGAAAACCTGAAATTTGCCACAGGTGGAGTATTACACTGAATTCACTTGAATAAAGGGATGTATGAACATCCTATTAGTACTCCCTATTAGCAGTCTATTGAAACAATCTGGAGATGATTTAAAGTATATATGAGTGTGTGTTAGGATGGGTAGGTTACAGACGTGTGTGTGTGTGTGTGTGTGTGTGTATGTGTGTATGTGTATCTGTGTGCTGGGGATGTCCCAGAATGAATCCCACATGAGTACAAAGGGATTGCTGTATATTTTTCAAATATAGAAAGTCACAAAACTTAAAAATTCATAGAATTAGCTGGGTGCTAGTGGTTCATGCCTGTAATCCTAGCTTCTTAGGAGGTTGGCATCTGTGGATTGTGGGTCAAAGCCAGCTCAGGCAGGAAAGTCCATGAGACTCTTATCTCTAATCAAGTGCTCACAAAAACCGGAAGTGGCACTGTGGCTCAAGTGGTAGAGCACTAGCATTGAGCAAAAGAAGCTCAGGGACAGCGGAAGAGAGGAGCAAGATGGCGACACTTTTCTCTGAGACCAAGTAACTTGACAGAACAAGGGAGAAAGGATGTATGCTGGCTCATGTTTTCTGAGGTTTAAGTCCGTAGCTTCCTGTCACCATTAGCTTAAGTCTGAGGCAAGGTGGACATCGTGACAAAGGGAGTGTGTAGACTGGGGAATTGGTCACTTTACAAAGGACAGGAAGCAGAAAGCAAGAAAGGAACAGGGACCAGGCATAGCCTTCAAAGGCATATCCCCAGTGAGCCACTTTCTCCAGCTAATCCTTACTTCCTCAAGTTTCCAGAACCTACCAAAGCAGTGCCATCAGCTGGGGGCCTGGCATTCAACACAAGCCTGTAACGGTTATTACTTACTCAGACCATATCCGTGTCTATGTGGCTGGAAGCAGAGGACAATGAGATGGGAAAGGTGTACAGTGGAGATAGACAGGATTTGAGGAAGAGCCACTTGGTAAAGTTGCATGATCTTACAAAGGAGTTACTTTGAGAAAAAAATATCCAAAAACATTGTGTGAACCCTTCAGTTCAACCTTAGAGGTTGCCTGTGGTTTCCGTATGTAGGATATTTACCCAAGGTAGAGTATCTCTCTAACTTAGAGCTTTCTGTAGCCATTGCAGATTGCTTTACCTGCACATGCCAACTGGCAAGAGTGCCAGGGAACTGATGTCTTAAAAAATATCTCCTAACAAACAAGGGGAGGAACCTGTTGGATACATCCCTCAGCTTTCTTGCCTCCTGTGAGACAAAGTGCCTGGTACACTCTGCTAATTCTTCTGGAGTCTTGAACAGGAGTAGACCCCAGAGGGAACTTCCTCATTAGTGTAGTCTCCGTGCTTGCCTCCTTACTACCCGTCTCCTTGAACTCTTTCCCCTCTTTCTGGGTTCATGCTTTGGGTAAACTACTAACTCACAAGTCTTTGACTCAGAGTCTTGTTTTTGGATGAAAGCAACAAACAGAGGGAAGCTGTTTCCCTCATATAGGAAATATATGACTAAGGGAGTAAAGCATCAACTCTAAATATTTTTAGGATGGTAAGTTCTAACTCAGCCCCTAGCTCTAGTAGTGGAACTATAAATTAGTCTTAATTATCTTAATTACCTGATACTTGAAGGAATAATAATCCTGAGCATATTTGCATGTGTTCGATGTTGTATTTTTTAAATAAGAAGCAAACACAGATAGCTTTAAAAGTGTTTTTTGGATAAAAGAATAAAACTTGCAAATCACTTAACAACCAAGTGAAAGAAATGAACTTTCCTCTTTATCCAATATTACAGGTTTTATTTTGTTCTTCATTTTGGTTTGCTTACTTGGTTGGTGCCTTACAACTTGAGCCATGCCTCCAATCCAGCTTTTTACTGCTTAATTGGAGATGGAGGCTTGAGGACTTTCTTGCCTGAGCTGGCTTTGCACCCCAGTGCTTTAGCTCTCGGCTTCCTGAGTAGCTAGGATTATAGGGGTAAGCCACTGGTGTCTAGCTCTCGTGGGTGCCTTCAAAGTTTACTTGACATTCTTTGAGTTTTTATGTTTTGGCATACATATGACAAAACAAAATCAAATGATAAAAACACTGTTGTACCTTGATTTTCTCACTTATTAGTTCTGCTACAAACGCCAGATCTATTTTGTGAAGTACATGAGCCCCATTTTAGTGGGCCTTAGCTGGAGGCATGGCTCAATGGTAAAGCTCCTAACAGAAGCGTGAACCCCTGAGTCAAAACCACAGTATTGAAAAAGATATATGACTTTGTCCTCTTTCAGACCGCCCTTAAAATATCTTTTTTAAACTCATACAAGCTTTTCTAGTGGTCCTAGTTATGGACTCAGCAGTTTGCAGGTGCTAGGCAGGTACTTTATTACTGAACTATGCCTCCAGCCCCTTTGATTTTTAGTTTGTTTCTGAGACAGGGTCTCCTACCTTTGACTAGGCTAGCCTTGATCTCGCAACACTCCTGCATCTGTCTCCTGAGCATCTGGGATTACAAGCATGCAGCACCACACCTACAGGACATTTAAAAATTATACAAAATAAACTCTTGCAGCAATATGGTCATGCATATACACAATGTACTTTGATTGATCATATGAATACTCCCATCACCTCCTCCCAGTGGTCCTCTTCTCTTTCAAAATACTCCTTGTACTTTCATCTCTTTCTTTTAGAATACAGGTTTTACACATGGAGGAAACACATGGTATTTATCGGAGTCTGGCTTCTTTTGCTTATCATGGAGCTCTCCAGAGTGACTCATATTCCAGTAAATGACACAATCTCATTCTTTCAGTGCTGAGTAATATTCCACTGTGTACACAACACATTCACTTTATTAACTGATTTGTGGATGGTGCCCATAACTTCACCCTTGTGACTAGTTCTGTTTTAAGTGTGGTGCTCAGGTGCTTCTACTGTTCACCGCGTTGCATTTCTTTGGCTATACAGCCAAGAATGGCATGGCAAGATCATATGGTAGATCTATTTTCACTGCTTTGTGTAATCTCCATACTTACTTCCATAGTGGTTGCACAATTTGCATTCCCGCAATAGCATATAAATGTTCCTTTTCCTTTGCATCCTTGATAAGATGGGTTTTTTTGAGGATAGACATTATGACTAGAATGAGATAGAATCTCAATGTAGTTTTGATTTGCATATGTCCTATGGCCAAGGATATAGTACTTTTTTCGTAAATTTATTGGCTACCTATACTCATTTTGAGAATTGTCTGTCCAATATATTTGGACATTTGTTGATTGGATTCTTTGGTTTTCTAGTGTTTAACTTCTTCAGTTTTTTTTAATGTTCTGGATGTTAATCTTGTTGGCTGAATACCTGGCAAAGATTCTCTCCCATTTTGCAGTCTGTGTCTTCACTCTTGCAATGCTTTCTTTTGCTACACATTAACTTTTTAATTTGATGCCATCTTATTAGTCAATTCTTGCTAAATTTCCTGAGCTACTCAGAAAGTCATTGCTTATGTGTATGTCTTCGAGTGTTTTCTCTCTATTTCTTTTTTTCTGTAGAGATTCCAAAGTATCAGGTCTAACATTGAGGGTTGTTTTTTTTTTTAATCCATTTTGAACTGATTTTCATATGGGATGAGAGATAGGGATCTAATTTCAGTCTGCTGCATGTGAATACGCCAGCACATTTGTTGAAGAAGCTGTCTTTTCTCTAATGTATGTTTTTGGCACCTTTGTCGAGAATCAGGTGGCTGTAGCTATGTGAGTTTATTTCTGTATCCTAGGACATTTGATTTACTAAAATAAAAATATTCAAAGGTCAGAAAGGATTCACATATCTTTAGAAAATTGCATGAGAACAAAGCGTTTCTTTTTTCTACTTTGTTATCTTCAGAGTTTAGGACATTGCTTGGTACAATAAGCCGTTCATAAATATTTATTAGATACAGGAATAAACAAAGCATCTGACAGCAACTTACTGACTAGATTAGATACACGGTGTAGTCAGTATGAAGTAAAAATCAGTGCTGAGTATCAAGCTGAATGAATAAAGCATGCAGCTTCCCATTTTTAGGGCTGTAAGTTCTAATTTGGTCTCCAGTTCTAGCACATGAAGCAGTACATTGGAGTTGTCTTGCTTATCTAATGTGTATGGGAATACCAGTGCTCTGGTGAGCTCTGGGACTCTAGGACGACTGCCTGTTGGCATTTTGCGTACTTTATTTGGCTTCTTCATCCCTCTGACTCTTTTTTTTTATATGCAGAGCAATTGAACCCAGCTCATCTATAGCAACCCCTTGGCCCAGATCGGTGAGATTTCTTCCCTAGTCCTAGAACTCTCCTTTTTCTCTGTTATTTCTCATAAGCCATACACATCAAGATAGCCGGGGGGATTTTACAATGCTCTAACGCAGATTTTTTTTTTTTTTGTGGAGACTTGCTCTGTTGCCAATTTGACTCTTCAGTTAGGCAGCCACAGGCCTGCTGTCCTACAGGGCCCACGGATGATTGCCAAAAGGTTGTGACCCACAGTGTCATTGACCTTTGACACACGGAAATAATTAGTGGCCCTGAATACAGGCCCTTCAGCAGGCTTTTTGTTCTGTCCCATGGGCCAGACAAGACCTTCATGATTTATTGCACTAGGAACCCTAAACTCATGAGAGTTCTTAGAGAACTTTGAGAAGTGCTTCAAGAAGCTGAGAGATGCAGAATCATGGCGGCTCAGGCGCAAGTGTACCCATCTGGTGCTTTCAGATGTTGCCTGGTAGTGCTGGCTCCTCCATGAAAATGTGAGTCTGGAAGATGGTTTGAAAGTTGCATTTTAGGATAGGAGAGTGGCTCAAGTTCTAGGAGTGTCAGCTACAAAGAGCTGACACAAGATCTTGGATGCAGAGACCAGAGAATCGGCCAGTCATGAGTGTAGCCTCCAATTAAGAATTCATACTACAGGGGCTGGGGATATAGCCTAGTGGCAAGAGTGCCTGCCTCGGTATACCCGAGGCCCTAGGTTCGATTCCCCAGCACCACATATACAGAAAACGGCCAGAAGCGGCGCTGTGGCTCAAGTGGCAGAGTGCTAGCCTTGAGCGGGAAGAAGCCAGGGACAGTGCTTAGGCCCTGAGTCCAAGGCCCAGGACTGGCCAAAAAAAAAAGAATTCATACTACAGGGCCAGGCATGGTGGTATATGCCTGTAATCCCAGAACTCAGGAGGCAGAATCAGAAGGGTTGAGTTTCAGGCCAGCCTGGGCTACACAATGAGACCAGCCAACAGCAATCACAAAACCAACCCCTATTACCCCAAAGAAGCAAAGTGGGATAGTAATGATTCACCCATCTGAAGTGAGACGCTCTTAGTAATTGTACAGGGAGTTAATCAATGGAGTCAGGGATCCTACCATGTATGGATTACTAATTTGTGATCGTTTGAACTCTGCTTCAATGATCACAAAGCAGCACTTGGCTAGTGGTGCGGGTGTGGGTGGCTGAGAAGGTGCCAGACATTCACTGAGCAGAGTTCACTCCTACAGTAACAGGAGATAATGGCAGAAGAATTGCCAAGCTCTGAATTTGTTTTTTGAGGAACCCAAATACAGAAATTCACTAGGGAAGATAAGTCAATCTTTAAGAGTAAATACATGTTATCCAAAAGCTCCTTCCACTTTTAATCACAGTTTAGGTCAAATAGCTGGCATAGATGAAATCTAGAAACTAAGAAATGATTCCAATAATAATACAACCTGAAAAAAAAAAACCTCCCAGATTTCAATGATTTATGATTCCTCCACACACAGAAATGGAGAGCGGTTCTTTGTGAATATTTCAGTAGGAAAGTTTCTGGGGAAACAAGGGTTGGTATCAATCTCCAAGAGGCAGCCCAATGCAAGAACTGGCTCTCTGAAGTGCCTCTAAAAACCCCAGGCTCACAAAGGCATTTTACTTCCACCAAGGCAAAGCTAGAACTTGGAAGGAGATCACTGATCACTTTGCTTACAAATTACCTTCTCTCTTCAAAATACACTTCGAAGTTTTGCAGGATCCTGGCAAAAGTGGAAGAGCCCAGTTCTGGGAGAGGGAGGCACCAGCGTGCAGTCCCTCCACCAATCTGGTGCTGGCAACTAAGTGAATCCTGTTTCTCCAGTGAAAGAGAAGGAGGAAGCTTGTCTGTACAGAGTTCACTGATCAGGGAGTGAATAAATGGACAACCTCAAGCCACTGAGGTTAATAAGAATTAATAGCTGCCCAGGCAATGCAAGGCACTCTTGTAATACCAGCTACTCAGGAAGTAGAAGTGGGAGGATCACACCTTACCCAAACTGAAACAACTAGATAGGCCAGATGCAAATAAAGCAACAAAATTGGAACCCAGTATTTCCCACCAGATAGAAAGTATAACTTAAAATGGATCAAAGATCTAAATGTAAGATCTAGCTCTGTAAAATTCTCACAAAGAAGCACACAGGTAATTCTATGACCTGAGGGTGGGCGGGAAGCATATGGAAACTCCTCTCTGAGAGCCTGTTAACACATCGTTTTCATGATGGCTTATACAGACCAACAATTACTCTATGGGTAACATTCCAAAAAGGCATCTTTTAGACATTGTTAATGTTTGCACCTGCTCGAATGGCACACTCACTCAGAATAACAAAATGAACTTTGTCACAGCCATACACAAGGCTTGCCTTGGTCTCATCAAAGTCCAGGAGCCTGGATAAAACATACCTATAGGTGCTGAGCTTAGGCAAGAGAGGGGGACCACTCACAAGGGATAGAAATTGAGAGATTTGCCCGAGTCTGCCATTAGCCATAGTCACTCTGGTCTTGAAGCTATTCTACGTATAACCCAGAGGATTTTTAGACAGAAACAGAAGTTGGTTGAAAGAATTACTACAGCCAGATGTCACAAATGTTCTGATGGTCCTGGAACCAAAATAGAGGGGAAAGAGGAAGTCCTCCAGGGTGAGAGCACAGCTGAGGTTGTGGGAGGCTTTGTCTGAGCACCGAGAACACTTTCCAGCCCTTAAACATGTGCTGGAATGCAAGTGCTAAAAAAAAAAAAAGAGGATCAGACTTTAAGCAACTTAGATAGCTGAAGTGGGGGAGAGGGAGGGAGAGCAGCGCCCACAACACTGCAGTATAATATTCCCCACACAGCTCGACTTCCTGGTATTAGTATTTGCTCAAATATGCAATATGCAATATGCAATATGCAATATGAGTGAGCTCAGGTTTATTCACCATTTACCATGTTCTGGATGCCATTCTAACAGGGTTCCCTTACTAACTCAATGAATCCTCATGATGATCTTTTTTTTTTTTTAATATGGGTCCATTTTACCAGAAATATAGCCTGAGCTTCCAAAAAATGAAGTGATTCGCCCCATTCAGAGAGCCACTCAGTCAAATTTAGATTTGAGTCATTTGACACCAGACTCCAGGTGTTGGGTCCTAACTGCCTTTTATGCAACAACCACAACAGTGCATATTGCAAAACAGAATGACTTGTTCCCAAGAATACAGCTTTCCTATTTTATGACTGCTGTAACAAAATAATCCCCTTCTTCCTCTTCCTCCTCCTCCTCCTCCTCCTCCTCCTCCTCCTCCTCCTCCTCCTCCTCCTCCTCTCTTCCTTCTACTGCCCCTCCTCCTCCCCCTCCTGTTCCTCCTCTTCCTCTCCTCCTCCTCCTTCTCTTCCTTTCAACTGTTTGAAGACAACAGTAAATTTGTTCTTCTTGGTGTAGACATTTCCCTATAATAGGCTTTCAATGCACTTACTGAAAATGCAGACTTAAAAGAGAACTATGTTTTAAATACTATATGTTTAAACTGGGCAATAAGCATCAAAAACATAAAATCTTTTTTTTTTTGGCCAGTCCTGGGCCTTGGACTCAGCACCCTAGCACTGTCGCTGGCCTCTTCTTGCTCAAGGCTAGCACTCTGCCACTTGAGCCACAGCGCCCCCTCTGGCCGTTTTCCAAATATGTGGTGCTGGGGAATCAAACCCAGAGCTTCATGTGCAGGAGGCAAGCACTCTTGCCACTAGGCCATACTCCCAGCCCCAAAACATAAAATCTTGGTTGTAGCTATGTCAACATGGTGTGTTCTAGAGATGGGTTTCGGTAAACACAATCATTAATATGGCTGAGCCTGGCTCTTCTGACTCTAATTAGCCAAGAGCTCAGCTGAGAGCTAAAGGCATGCAAGAGAAATAACTGTGCAGTCCACCTCCCCAGCAATGCATTAAAACTGCTGATTTATGACTCTTGGCAGGAGCAAGTGGCCTGGTGCCAAAAGATACCACAGTGGCAGCCAAGGAGACCATTGATGGTCCCTCATCTCACTGCGGGGACAGAGCCCAGGTCCCTCAGCAGCTCTGGATTGAGGAGAGATGGCCAGAAGTTCCAGGGAGTTAATGTAAAGATAAGGATCACTTCTTGGGACTAGTCAGGATCAGCCCTGAGCTAAAACCACCAACACTTCCGATCCTTTGCCTGGAATCTTTTGCTCCCAGTCTCCTGCCCAGTGTCGGGTACTTCCTGCTGGTCACAGCTGCTTCTTCTAGAAGCTGTTGGGCAATCTTGCAGCCCTCAGGTCCCTGTCTTTCCAAAGCCATCAGTTCCCTCTTTGTCCCTCGGGGAAGAGGACTGGAAACCATATCCTGATACAAGTACTCACATCAGAGTGTTGATGGGGAAATGTGTTTTCAAACAGAAATGTCTCATTTTATACACTGCCTTCTGGACACTGGCTTCGTTTGGAGACAGGAATTACTCATGGATATTTATTTTGTAGAATGGATGGAGCCAAGCCGAGAACTTTTGGTAGCTCTTGAATTTTATTCTAAGGCAAACTTTATTGTAAGTAAGGTCATTCTTGCTGGTCCACCACAATGTGTGTTGGGAGAAAGCTGGGGATCGCTTTCAGAGTTGGTTGTTCAGGGGCAGAATGGAGAAGCTGAGCAGGGCCTGTGTTTGTTTATTTTTTTTCTTTAAACAATAGAGATAGTTCCTAAAACAGTTTTATCCCAACTACTGGAGCACATTTTCTCAGTCTTGTGGATTATTAACTTTAATAGTGCCAATAAATTTCCCATAAATACATTCCCAGTTCTTACTATGCTTGTCCACGTGTGACACTATAATAAATTTGAGATTATACAGCCTTCTTGATGTGTGCTGTCTCTATTATTTAACTGCCATCATTTTGCTATCTACTTGGTTAAAATAGTCTCTCATCAATATTGATAACTATTTTCAGTAGGTATTACTTTAGCATCCTAGCTCCACTTATTTTTTATTTTAAAATCTATGTGTACTTATTATATTTAGATTTTTGTTGTTAAATGTATGTTTTCCCACATTATTTATATAGTGTTATTTTATTACAGAAATTTCAGAAAACAGAGACTGAAAAAGAAAATAAAACTCCTTCACCAGGGGAAAGAAGTGTTTGTTTGTTTTTAAACCATAAGAGAGAGCATTTACTCCCAGAGATATTCATTGGAAGAATTCAGCATCACACTATATTTACCTTCCTAAGATTATATGTGATTCTGTAATTCTAAATGGCCACATTAAAAAAATAATGAAACATGACAGCACTTAAGAAATCAAATAGCCAGGTGCTCCGGACTCACACCGGTACTCCTAGCTACTTGACTAAGATTGAGAAGGTCAGAGTTCAAAACCAATCTGGGCAAAGTTTGTGGCGATGCCATCTCAGCCCATAGTGGGGCACTGCAAGGTGGGGCTGCCACCCCAGACCCCGTGGAGGCTGACACTGGAGGGTCAGAGGTCACCAGGCAGGAAAGTCTGTTGACTCCATTTCCGGGAGGGAAGCTGGCCCCTGTGTCAGAGGCCCTGGGATATCCTATCAACAATGCATAGTATAAGGTAGACGAGTTGCTGATCACGTGTGCAATTTGAATACAGACCCTACCTCAAAAATAATCAGTGAGAAACAGGTCTCAAGGCATGGCTTGAGAGGCAGAATACCAACATAGCAAGGATGAACCCCTAAGTTCAAAACCTAGTACTGACAAAAAATGTATATATTTAAGTGACATAAAATGGAGTTACAAAGTCACACATACTAAGATGAAAACCAAGCTCTTCACCACATCTTTTTTATGATTTATTTAGTGATGATATATGGTTTTGTGTAACTAAGACTAGCCTCACATTCATGATCCTCCTGCCTTATCTTCCCAAGTGCTGGGATTGCAGGCATGCACCACCATGCCCCATCAAACCATCTTTAAGCTTTAGATAGACTGTATGGTTGGCAATGAGCATCTGAGAAACCTGCTCTTCCTCCTTTCCAGTGCCTTAGGGCACGGCTAACCATAACAGGCTGTGCATGCTCCATGTGATCTCAGTTCATTAGACACAGGAACACGAGGAAAGGCAGAATAGGAGGTTCCCCCCTGTCTGTCACCCACGGCTCACAAATCTCAGGGCCGGAATGAGAAAGCTAGATGCTGGATTCGGCCTGGTGTTCTCCATCCCAAAGCATTCTGGTCAACTCTGGGACCATGGGGCCAGACACAGCGTTGTCCTGTGGCACTGCCCTGGCTTTGGTGACACCTAGCCCATAGATTAGGGGAGCAATGTGACCATGCCCAACACACACGGGAAGGTCTGACCTGTCAGAACTCAGAGTGGGGCGGGTGGAGGGAGCGTGGAAAGCTTGGTTGCAGTCTTGGTTCTGATCTCAACCGATGCGTCCCCTGAGGAAGCATGGTCCACACGGCAATTGCAGCAGCAGAGACCCCAAGTCACTTAGGTGGTGTGGCCCGAAGGAATGCTCTAAGCATCTAAGCTCCTTAGTTGGGCTGGCCCTGGGGTGAAACTCCATGTGTGTTGTGATTATTTGCCATGTTGATGAGGTCGTCTAGATGTAGTGTCATTAGCTCCTCCATCAGCTCCTCCCTGATGGCTGAGGACACTGTCCCTACCTAGAACCCCCTGCATCTTGCCCATGGCTTCCCAATGCTGATTTGCAACCTGGTGTTTTCCTCCCACGCCCTTCTCTCAACCCCTGCTCGGTGCATCTAATCACCTGTGGGAACTCACTCCACCACACGTTCTACGAGAGCAGCCGCAGTCTATGTCTTCTCCTCTTGGCATTCCCATACATCCTCAGGGTAGGCATGAAGCCTCCCTTCCCAGTGGCTGCCCTGTCTCAGGCTAGCCCTGGCTCTGGCCACAGCTCCTGTATTCCATGCCTCTTGTTTTCCTGGGCATGCTCCCACCAAAACAACTCTTCCTGGATGAGTCAGGAGGCTCAAAATGAGTTTTCACTATCAGAACTTTCTTGCAGCTCAGAAATGGGTTTATATGGTGTCTTGTGCATGGGAAATACTTAGCATGTCAGGGCATTCCAGTGCTCTCTATTCTAATTGCCTTAATCTCAGTTACATAGCAACTTTTAGTTTCCATTTTATTACTGCTGCTCAGAGCTACTACTTCTTATTTTTTTCCTATTACACTAGTTTCTCATCCTCTCACTGGAAACTCACAAGAGAGAGGAAGAAAGGAAACAAAACTGAGAAATATATATATAAGAAAAAAAGAAGGATGAAGGTTGGGCATAATGGTACACACCTGCAATCCCAGCTTCTCTGGAGGTTGGGGAAGATCAAAGTTTGAAGCCAGCCTGAGCAAAAAGTTAGTGAGACCCCATTTCAATTAAGAAGAAAGAAGCTAAACTTGGTGGCTTGTGGCAGTGGTTTGCCTATTGAGGAAGTAAGAGAAAGAGGATTGTGCAAAAATGTAAAATCCTATCTTTAAAAACAGCCAAAGCAGAGAGAGAGAGAGGGGGGGGAGGGAGGGGGAGGGAGAGAGAGAGAAAGAGAGAGACAGAGAAGGAGAGAGACAGAGAGAGAGAGAAACAGAGAGAGAAACTTAGTGCTGCTACTGATTCCAAATCATAAATTTACACAATGTTTCTCTGACTCAAAGTCTTTCTTTTCTTTTCTTTTTCTTTTTTGGTGCCAGTCCTGGGGCTTGAGTTCAGGGACTGGATGCTGTCTCTTAGCTATTTTACTCAAGATGGGCACTCTACCACTTGAGCTACAACTCCACTTCTGTCCTTTTGGTGGTTAACTGGAGATAAGAATCTTATGGATTTTCCTGCCTGGCCTGGTTTCAAACTTTGGTCCTAAGATCTCAGCCTCCTGAGTAGCTAGGATTATAGGCATGAGCCACCAGTGCCTGGCAAATCTTTATTATTCACTTAGTCCTTATCCTTTCCTTAGGAACACCTAATTAAGAATGAACTGAGATTTGTTTTTCTTTTCTGGTATGTAGGATTTCAAATATGCCCGCATGGCCCCATTCTTTGGGAATCTTGAGGCCGAATGAATGAATCTGTTTCTTAAAGCTCTGGTAAATTGGGCCATTGTGGCCACAGTCTGTGCAAGTGTGAAACCACACTTGCCCGGTGGATCTATTCTTTCAACTGACAAATCTCCCTGGAGCAGAAGCCACAGCCACAGAAAGTCTCCAGCTGTGAGTAAAACACTGTGGGTACTTACTCATTCAGAAGCGCCACACCCCTGCCTGCCTGCCACCACAGCGATGTTTTGCCAGCTCAGGGGAGCAGTCACCCTGTCGTTTATTGTTGGGGGGAGTCCAGGGCACATTCGCTTTCCTGTTTATATGTTGGTATTCTAACCTAGCACAGGACATTCAGAATCCAAGTGGATGCCTTTTTACAATTCAGAACTAGAAAAGAACAGAATATATTAAGTTACGCGGAAGAAAATTAATGCATCTCAGGAAGATGTGTTTTCTCTCTCTCTCTTTGTCTCTCTCTCTCTCTCCCTCTCTCTCTCCCTCTCTCTCTCTCTGACTGCAATTAAGCAGGGTTAGGGAAGAAGTGAACCTTGTAATCCCAGAAAATGGGGGAATATAAACCCAATTATTTGGCCATCATCTTTGCCCTGAAAATAGATGAAACTGCAAAGCTGTCTTTTACCAGATGCCCCACACTGATGGGAAAAACTGCATGGCCACCACTTTGTCCCCAGTCCCTTGGGGCATGATTTAAACCAGGAAATCCGTTGTCAGGAGAGACACTGAGAACAGCCAGGGGGAATAGCCAGAGAGTCAGGGAGAAGGGTTTTTGTCTTCCTCTCAATCCTGCACAACTAAGTGAAAGTGATCTCTCGTTGATTATTAAACTCTTGGTATTAAATGGCTGGAGGATATCCTGCTCATTAAATCCCCAATTCATAGCCAAGCTATTTCTGTCAGATTATATTGTTGGATGCTGGGAGACGGATCTGATAATGAGAAGGAAGTAATAAGAGCAGCCTTTAAGTAAAAGTCCCGAGAAGTTCAAAATAAAACCCAGAAAACTTCTGTCAGCAACACTGCCTGCAACTCTTTCTTTTTCATTTTTTTTCATCAGATTAAGGATTCTGGGAACAAATATTAGTCATTCGCCATTACTGGGGGAGGGAAGTGCTTCCTCTATAACAGAGAATTGAAGACTAGCACAACAAGGCGTGGCTTTTATTTAGAAGGTGCAGGCAAATGGTACGGATTTTTTTTTTTAAACTTCCTGTTGATTCAGTTGTAACACTAACAAAGGTTGTCATGTTTCTCTTTATTTCGGTCATGGATTGTTCATTATTTCCGACAACACTTAATTGTGCCTCTTAAAAGATTTTGCACACTACTTCCTAACAGCACTGCTATCCTACGTAAACAAGTATTCTTCATCTTGAGAGACCCTTGCTGAGAACTCGGAAATGCGAGTCCTGAGTAGGGTGGTGTCTTTATTTTCTACATGTGTCTCCTTCCCATTTCCATGGTCTTTCTCCCTGCGCCCCCCCCCCTTCACTTGGAATAACACCGTCTCCTATCTATCTGGGGATAAAAGATGATTACCTTTTTGTTCCGAATCCACTAAACTAATACAGTTTGTTGCTAAGCAACCAAGCTGGGTTACCCAGATGCAGCCAGCTCCACTGAGTTCCTCATTCCCTTTTTGAAAATTGACAAGGGACAGGGGTCTGCCTGGTAAGGCGCAAGAGTACATAATCAGGAGACAATAATAATAACAATAACAATAACAATAAAATTAACTGTCTCAGAAGTTGTCAAAAAATCCTTTTCATCTACTAGAAACAATTTAGGGTCTATTTGTACAATAGAATACTACTCAGTACTAAAAGAATAGACAGCAAGAAAGACCAAACTCAAATGCATGAGGAAGCTGCCAGACACAAAAGAGCATGGGCTGTGGGGTTCATTTTGTTTCCTCTGAAACTCTAGAAAAGATAAATTTAACCTAAAGCAATAGAAAATGGGTGAGGTTGTCTAGGGGTGCAGGTGGGGGTAGGGTAGTCCCCCAGACCTCGTGAAGGAAGGGAAATTTAAGGAATGATAGAAAAGCCTGCCATCTACATTGGAGTGTGGTAAAAGCTGCTCAGAAGTAAATTAAAATGTCATGCCATGCATACATTTCATTATATGCAAATTACTTCTCAACAGAAGAACCAAAACTATAAAGTGTGATTTATTAACTTTTGACTTACTCATGTTATTTAGGGCTAGGAATATCTTTTTCTTTTGAGAATCATTTTTTAATAAGGGAAGGAAATTCATGTCACATATGTCAAAAGCAACTTAATTTTTAAAGAGTTTTACTTATTTTTTAAATGATGTTTACTTGCGAAGTAGTGTAATTAATATTTCTCAGTTGGCTGCTTTTGCCTGTTGCATTTCATTTTTATGGAAACTGTACATGCAAATAATTTTAATAGTTTCCTACTCTTTAGCCATAAGTATTTTCAGTGATTTATTTTACAAGTGCTTTCACAATTTTAGTGTAAATGTTTATTCTGCTGCTTCTTGATTTTTCAGATTTTGCTTCATTGACTTCATACTATGGAAATTTAGTCTCTCTCTCTCTCTCTCTTTCTCTCTCTCTCTCTTTCTCTCCTTCCTCCCCCATCGTCCCAATGCAGTTAAATTGTTAGATCTAGCATTTACTTAATTATGACAATACAGTGCTATTCGAAACAAGTAGAAAACTCTTATTCTATGTTTGATCCAGCACAATCTCTGATTTCCTTGGATTCACAAGTCCTGCTCCTTTCTTTTGGGGTTGCTCATTTGTCTGATCAGTTGGCTGCGATCAACATGAATTGTTATCCTGAATCATGCAGCTAGGAAGGCCAAACATCCACCTTGGGCATTCTCCTCCAGGAGTTTCTGTTTTATGTATGTTGACTTGATTCATTCTCAGTGGATAGGACTTCACTATTATTATCCAGGGAAGCAAGAAATCCTGCTTCTTATGGGCCAAAGCTAAGTATTTGTAATACACTATGTAGAGCTAGACTGAGGGACACAGGGGACACTGTGCATACTCTCTGACCTAACGACAGGACACAGCAGAAGGGCATGTCCTTGACTGAGGAGACCTTGCCACTTGCCTCCCGGGTTTCAGTGTTTGAAAACTGGAGAACAGGAAATTTCAGATGGCTCCTTCCCAGAAGAACTTTCAAGACACCAAAGGAAACTGAACAAGGGACAGATGTGGTGATTTTCCACTGGAAAGATACAACGGATAGCAACTTGTGACGCTACAAAAGTAAAATGTTCCCGTGGCTGCCCCTGCCATAATCTTGTTTTCTAAATGGGTCAGTGTAAGAGATAGACCCTCAAAGGCTTGCTTTGAAATCTGTCTAAAAGAACCGAGACAGAAATCAGAGAAGACATGGAATAGCTGGTAAAGTTTTGCTATTTCTGACATTGCTGTCAAAGGTGCAGACCACCCAAGCCATAGCTTGTTAGAATCTCCACTGTGAGAGATGAAAACTATTCCCAGAAAATGGTCATTCTTTTAAAAATTATCAATGTCATCAGTTACAAATCTGAAATGAAAATTTCATAGGACAACTTTGTCCCTAAATTTAATCTCCAGCTCCATGAAATAAATAGAACAGAGTAGAAAATAAGAAAAAAATAGAATAACAGAATAGAATAGCACTTTTAAGACTATTTCACATGAAAATATAAGTGACTACAGACATTTTACTAGGCTATCCTCTTTGTGGGCATTTATGTTAGAAACAGAATTATAAAGGCAAGAACCCTTAAGAGCAAAGACATAATCTCACTGCAGAACTTCAGATTGGAGAACAAATCAGACAGCATGGAGCTGAATTATCTGCTGTAGGCTCCTTGTTTACAATTAGCCAAGACAGAAAGGCTAAAGGCAGTTGCTGGTGGTGGAATTCAGATATCCCGACTCTGTGTTCTGGACTTGCGGGGCCTGCTCACATCGGGGAGGCGGGGAGGATTTAGTTCATGCTAGAGGGACTGATGACATCATCGAGTGAGACAAATGGCTCTTCATCAGCTTTAGGGCAAAGCCTAAAATCAGTTGGGCAGAAGAGAGGGAAGGTGGTTTGACGGCCCTCAGAAAAATCTCACACTGGTTTTGAAGACTGTGGTCCTCTATCTCGTCTTCCACAAATAGAAAAGACCATTTTGGAGTTGAATTTTGCCCACAAACACTGTAGCCTGTTGGCATGAGAAAAGCCTTTCCTCTTTTAGTGACCTGACTGGACTATGAGTAATGACAGAAAATAACATGAACATGACCAGCACTTGAGTCATCTAATGTGTGATCTGTGTCTTCAGTGCATGCTCCCTACAACATAAACTTTGGAATACTGTGTTTTCTTTTTGGAAAAAAATCTCAGTTTAACACAGACCTCTTAATAAAATCTCTAAGCTGAACAAACACTCGTAATTATCTGCTGTTCTTCCCTCATCTCTTTTTCTTTCCTATTCTTGCTTTTAAAAAAGAACTTAGTCATGGACTGTTGTTGCTTGAAATAACAAGGGCCTATCAAATAATCACTTCTAATTATTCTTTCAGAAGATTCAAATTTTCCTAAAAGGGTTCCAAATCATTTATTCCTTTGCAGAAAGATATGATTTTAGGGAATTGATGGGGAATGAAAGCAGCCCTGCTTTGCCTGAAAGAAGAGAAATGCATTAGTTATCCATGTAGATGGGATTTCAGTTTCTAGCAGCCACACTGGATCCCAGGAGAGGAGCTGTGGGAATCAGTTCTCTGTGCCTGTGTTTTGTGTGAAGGTGGCTTTCCTAGTCTCTCCTTTGAGCTTATTACCATAGATCAGGAAAAGCCAGGTACGGTAGGTCACGCCTGTAGCTCTACCCCGGGGCAAAGATCCAACACCAGCCTTGGCACAAAACTTAGTGAGATGTCCATCTCGATGCATGGAAGAGTGAGTGCAGTGATAGCACACTTGCCATCTCAGCCCTGCAGGGAACATCAATAGGAGGCTCGCAGTCCAGGCTGGCCTGATCAAAAAGCTAGATCCTGTTCAAGAAATAATGAAAGCCAAAAAGACTGGGAGCCTTTCGAGTGAATACACACTGAATTGGATCAGCAAAGATAAGGAAGCAGAGCGAAACCCCAGGGGAAATTAAGGCCAACTTTGTTTATTTACAATTTTTCCTTGATTTCTGGTGGCAGTCAGGGACCTGTGCTCCCATTAAAATATTAAGGTCAGATGGAAACTTTCAAATGTTTAGACAACTCCAATTCAGTTTTCTTCTCTGCTCGAAGGTAGACAAAGAGAAGGGAAGAGGGAGAAAGCAAGAAAGAGGGTATGTGCATACATTTCTGTCTTCCTGCTTGAGTGGCCACCACGCACCAAGAGAAAAAGTTGGAGATGACAATCTGTCCAGAAGAATGTATCAACCTTGGTGGCTGGACTCCAATCAGATGTTAACTATATCCCTGAGAAGTGCTGAGACAAGCATGGCAATAGCAGTACTTTGGTGCCTACTGCAGAAGTATCTTAAAAGTTTGAGACTAGCCTGGGTTACATAGCAAGATTCTCAAAAAATGATGAAAATAGGCTGGGAATGTGGTTTACTGGTGGAGTCCTTGCCTAGAATTCATAAAGCCTTGGGTTCGATTCCTCAGTACCACATAAACAGAAGAGAGCCAGAAGTAGAGCTGTGGCTCAAGTGGTAGAGCACAAGCCTTGAGCACAGAGAGGCTCAGGAACAAAGCCCATGCCCTGAGTTCCAGCTCCAGAACCAGCAAAAAAAAAAAAGAAAGATGAAAATATTTAAAAGCTCAGCATAGCACCGAGAACACTGCATGCTCTAGAAGTCTATTAAATCTCCACCCACACCTGAGTGTCCAGCCCTGTTGTGCTCTGCTAAGGTTCTGTGGCTTTCCAGGGAGGGTATGGGGTGGTTAATTTTGTTGTGAATGTACCCAGGTGAAACATCGTTTCTAGTTATGCCTGTGAGAATGGTTGAAATTGAGGTTCGCATTTGAATCTAGCATTTGCTTTAGCAGGTGGCACTGTCACCTGTTGATCTTTGTCCTGTCCACAAAAGAACTAACTGGAATGGAAAGGTGGAACACACCACACCGGAGGAAGTATAATGGAAATCAATGGGTTCGTGTCATGGTGAGCACATAGTTATAGCAGCCATGGCCACGAAATAAAAATGGAGAAACATTTGTTGCCAACAGCAAGTAAGGAGAACAGGGGAACTACTTCTAAAGCCATTCCTTCCATGTACCCCTTTCACACAGATTCATAGAGGAAAGCACTGCAGGGCAGGCACAGCTCTGAGCATGCTCAGTTTATGATCATGGTTCAGAATATAGCAGGGGTACTCCTGAGACACTATGTTGAAAATGAACTATACAACGTGTGGGTGAGGATGGGAGAGAACAAAGGAAGGGGTTTCAAAAAGAAATGTGCTCATTACCTGACTTATGGAACTGTAACCCCTGGGTCTATCACCTTGATAGGAACAATACAAGTTTTTAAAAGGGCATGGTTCCGAAAGTCAAGATGGTGGACACATCTTGGGGCATGCTTAGCTCAAACTCAGGAGCACAAGTTCAAGAGGTGAAAGAGATGAACAGGAACGCCTCTGGGTATGCTCAGTATTTTCCAAAAGCAAAGACCAAAATAAAAGGACACTTTGAATGTGTATTAATATAGGGGTCCCCTCTCCTCCCCTGTCCAACACTGCAAAGATGCCTGGGTTACATATCAGCTAATGGAGGACTCATTTGCCCTCCCTTATTTTTCCTGTTTCATTGTTTGAACTTAGATGTCTCATATCGCCTGGACTAGGGTTTGTCACAGGCCTTGTCTAATTATTATATATTTGTTTTATCTTTAGCTATACAAAGGAGTTGCCAGTTTATGAATACAATGCATCTTTATGGGTTAACTCTTTCATCATTCTTTCCCACCCTTCTCCACCCAAACCCTCCCCTCCATTTTATTAATTTGGCAGGATATGCATTAACTAATATTATGACTGCAGGCCCTCAGCCTTGGACTGAACTGTGCCACCAAGTTTCCTGAGCACGTATAGACAGCAGATGGTGGGACTTCTCCATGATAGGACTGGGGAGCAAAGAAAATGTCCAGTTATTACCAATACCCATCCATTCCCCTCTTGTTAAAGACTAACCTTCCATGTTAGCATGGGCATTCAACTACATTTCCTGGTTGAACATGGTCACTGACTGTGGTCAATGAGATTTTTAAAAATGTGATGAATAAGACTTCCAGGAATTTTTCCTGAGAAAGCACAGACTACCAGAAGGAGTCCTCCTGCACCCCTGCTTCTTTTCCTTCTGAAGATCTTGAAAGCCCAGCCCTTGTTCTGACAAGTGACTAACAGGGTGTCGGGGTTGTGCTCCTACACTTCCCTCCTGTCTAAGGTCACTGGCCTCTCTTGCCCTCCAGCTCCCTGTAGCCGCCTCTTCTGTTCTTGTGCTGGGGAGCCCAGGCTGCTTCTCTGGTCCCTGGTTCCCCTTGGTCCTACATGGCTCTGTCAACCCTGATACTCTGTCACTCACTTGTCCTAACGGGGCTGTGCTTTCAGGATCTTAAATAGTTTTACAGCAATGTTATGAAAAGAATTCTTCGCATACTCACTCGTGTTTTTCTATCACTGTCCCCAGAACCTCAGCCAGATCTCAGAGGCTCCAAGGAGGTGGACCCCAACTCCTACATCCCCACTCCAAGTCTGAAAACAATGGACACTCTTGGGACAATCTGGGACTGATTTGGAAGACCTCTTGGTGATTGGTCACTGGAGAATCTTGATGTGAATCTGCCTTCCTGGACCCTGGGGGGCGGGGGGGGGGGGAGATGATATTACTGTAAACCCCAACACTAGAAAAGTGGTCAGAAAGGTTACTATAAATTTAGCTAGGACTTGGCCTATTATGCATCCTCAAGTGCTTAGGAAGATTTCCAGTTCCCGTTTGTATGAAGATTCGGGGAGCAAGCATTATGGGGGAGGTGGGGGGGGCTACCTGGCAAGTTTCCCCTGGAGAATCTACAGTATGGGAATGGGCTGGGTTGTGGCCTCTTTAGGACCTCAGCAGAGGCAAGCGCACTTCCGGGTTCCTCATCCAGGATCTCGAACCCACCAGCTGGCTTAGTGTGAATGGAGAAGCTGCTATGGCCTGGGAGTCTTTCTCAAGGGCCACCGGACTGTGGTCTAGGGTCAGGCCTACATCGAGGGAAAACGATTTCTTTCTACAGATTGGAGCCTTCCAGTTAGAGCAGTGTGAATAGAGCTGATTGCATCTGTGATTGGGAACATTCATATTCTTTTTGTTCTCAGTCCTGTGCTTTTTCTAGGTCAATAATATTTTATTTCCCAACTTGTGAGTAAGATCTAGCATTTGAAAAATAGGACTGGAGGCCGAGGGTGTAATGTAGACTGTTCTCCACATCTATGATTATTAAGTCCCAGAGGTGTTTTAGAATGAGGAAAGAAGTCAGATTGGGGGTGGGGTGGGGCTGCTGTTGTTCTACAAAAGCTCAGTGTGAGGCCAACACTATATTGCTGAATCTCAAATATTTTCAAGTTAAAGAGTAACTGTGTTGCGCCCGACATGTCCGGCATTCCTGTCTAGAATCTCCAAAGCTCAGGAGGCAGAGGTAGGGTATCATGGTCTAAGGCCAACTCAGACCAAATGTACAAGGCCCTGTTTCAGAAACAAACAAACGAAAAGCAAAGGGATTGGGTATATAATTCAAATGGTAAAGTGTTTGCTTAGCAAGTACAAAGCCAAGGACTGTTAAGAAATGGATTACTAATAAGGAGAGAAAACAAGAATGAAAATAATATTTTTCATTTTATCATTTTTTTTTTGGTTTTAGTAACCAGTTCATAGGATACTAAATAAAATGGGAGACATCCTGTCATTCTGTTACTCCTCTTAATAGGACAGGCTAAATGGATACCTTAATTTTAATTTTTTTTCCAATCTTGATCAGATCCAGGTAGATTTTTTTTATTATAATCTTATCTATATACTAATTTTGAATGGCTTCACCCACAAAATATTCCAGACCTGTAGTGAATCAAAATCAAATGAATTCAAGTTTGTTTTCTGAGATCCTTACCAATATCTGAAATAAGAAGCAGCTGACTCTTTTTGGAATGACCAAGGAACCCCACAAAAAACATTGACATGAAAGACAGAGAAGTTAATTTCCCTCTCATATGATCACCCCAATATGGTGGGTTCAGATTTTCAGAAAGCCTCTTCTGGGGACACTACCTCATCCTTTTCATTGCTCTGTAATACTCCAAGACAGACTTTAGGAAACTTTTTGTGCTAAGGAGTCATAGAGTTCATGATTTTTTAGCTTTACAGACCAGATATTCTATCCTGTAACTATTCAACTTTGTTCTGGGCCCAAAGCAGTCACAGATGATAGCACATTGCAAAAAAACCCAACCAAACAAAAACAAAACACATTAGTGGCCCATAAGCTGTATTTTATCAACGCGTGCTGCTCAAGCTGAACTGTGACCTGCTTCCACCCTCGCACTCACCAGCAAAGGAACAGCTAATGTAGGAAGCCCTTGGCTCATGACAGCCGGGCCCTGCTGCTCATGGTTATTGTTAAGAAGCAGTCACTCCCAGATGCCTTGCTATAGGAGGGAGGCCGAGTCACGAGATGGGCAGCCAGGAGCATGGTCAATCTTGCTATTAATCAAGACAGGATGGGATCTTGTTGAGAAGCAGTGTTTCCTACCACACTGGGAAAAGTTCATTGAAAGTTCTTCCCATTCCTTTTGCATTTTTACATCATGTCCTAGTGCCTAGAATGGTGCCGGAGCAACAGAAAATACTAGGGGTAAACACTTGTGGATGAATGCATGGGTGCAGTCAAAGCCGATCCGGACTGAGCAATCTGCCAAGCTCACTCATTGGCCTAAATGACTTTCTCTAACACAATAGCCTCCCCACTCAGAGAATCCAAAATCCCATCTTAGTGAAACAACTGAATGTCGCACATTTGCTAATTCTGATCAACCATTTGCTCTAAGAGCATCAAAAGTTTTCTTTTTTCCTACAAACAGCAGCAATGATACATTTACAGAAGAGATTGTTTGGTCTCCACATTTTCCCTTGTATGGAAGATTACTGTACTTATTACACTGTCATAGGGCAAAGCTATTATTACTCTAATTGATTCAGACAAGGAGGTGTTAAGATTTAAGCTTAAAGCTAATGGCCCATGTCTTTTCATTACACCACTAAAGAGTCTATTTAACTCATCCAATATGATTTCAATCATTTACACGTTTTGTAACTTTGAGATAGCTATGCCTGATTAATTCAGAACGAAAGTGATTTTTTTCCCTAATGTGTCTTTTCTCATATCTCAACACACTTATATTTCTTGCCAAGATTTCATCAGCATATAAAGATTATTTTGCACACCAGGCTTTAAGATAATAAACTGGATGCATAATAACACATTCTGAACAGTTTGTTGAATTTCCCTAAAAAGAAATTCATGAATATAATTATTTGCAAGAGTACAATAAATGTAACTAGGGATGACACATTCGAGTGCTAGTGACATCAATTTTGCACAAGTTTTAGAATTTCTACTTGGCATACTGATTTTAAGATAACTTATTGTTATTATTGTTATCTTAAAACTCTCCTGTGGCCAAGAGGGATTGGCTAAGAAGAGAGAGCAGGAAGGGCAGAGGGTTGGGAGGAAAGAGGAAGAAATATGAAGAGACTTCCCTTCAGAAAACACCTTGGAGCCTCTCACAAAATCTAAACAAGGATGCAGAAAGACACAGGTTCTGAGCGTGAGTCACAAGGTCCACAGCAAACAGTTCTCTATCCCAGTGCCCTGATACCGCATCCAGCAGAGCTGTTTGGTTTTCTGGTCTCCCACAGTGATAAGCACAAATCAAGCAGCATAGCAGGCCTCCCCACTGAATTGTCTATGGTGGTCAGAGGCACCTTCTCAACCCACATGGCCTCTCAGCCTAGGTTTGTGCCAGATCTTGTTTCCCTTCCCCTCCCTCTGGTCCCTACTTAGGGACCTGAGTACTATTGAGTACAAATGTCTAGGGAGTATGATTTCCTTTCCCTTTTCTTCCTTCTCCTCCCCCTTTCACCTCCTTCTTCCCTTTCTACTTCCCCATAGTCTATGTTATTAGCCTTGGACTATGTCAACCAGGAAAAGCAGCTTTGATCTCACTCGGGTAGACAGAGCCCTTGGAAAGTTATTCATTATCCCCACACGGAGGAGCATTGGCTATAATCTTTGCTTGTCAATTACTTTCTTCACTGTCCTCAACTTCTCCCTGACCTCCCTCCTCACACTTCCCCTCTTTCTCATCAGATGCACATGTCAAATCAGCACAAGGCTGTGTTCATCTGTGTGAACAGTCATCTCTTCTGTCTATCCAAAATAGGCTCACGGATGCCTAAAACTGTCCTTAAACAATGAAGATCTTTTTAAATCCTCAGAGAGATGAGCCTGTTGGAAGTGGTATCTTTTCATGTGGTAGATGAAGCGCATGCTCCAGCAGCACACGTATCACTGGACTTTCCCTCTGAACTCAGCCCTCAGTTTCCTGGGGTGAATCCTGGAGGGAGATGTCTTTTCTCAGCAGTGTTCTTCTCCTTTGACAAATAAGATTTATGTGTAACTCATTAGCAATGGGAAATACAACAGATGCTTGCAGAAAACGAAGGGCAATACTTATAATTGGAAAACAATGAGGTGCTCATTAATGACCAGAGCAAGGGAATATTCCATAAAGGTCTAGGGTTCACTAGGAGGTTAGATAGTAGTGGATTGAGGCGGAAGTGGCCTCAAGTCAGCACGCATAGCCTGACATGGGGCAGTATATACAGGATGAAATACCGATGAGGAAGATTTTTTTAAGAGGAAGGATTTAAATATTTAAAAGGTAATGGAGCGCAGGCCGCCGCCCCCCTCCCCCTCGCCCCCCCCCCCCCCCCCCCGCTGGCCGAAGCTGGCTGCATAAGGCGCGCAGCCCCGGAGCGGGCAAGGAGGAGCGGCGAGCCCGGCCCTCCCGCCGAACATGCCGAGGCCGGCCCTGGCGGCGCGTGAGCCGGAGCGGGGCCCAGGCGGGCGCCAGAGCCGGAGCCGGAGCGCGAGGGCGCGCGGGGCCCGGAGCGGGGGACGCCGCGCTGCTGAGGCCGGCCGCCGCCACCGCCCGCGGGCCCCAGACGGAGCGCAGCTGGGTGCCACAAGATTTGAGGCTGTGGGACCTGTCCGCAGAATGTCTCCTCTCTCTCCAAGCAAGCCTGAGGCCACCAAGATGAGCACCGCGGCTGAGCCCACGAGCGTGGCTGCGTGTCACTAGCTGGGAGCCGCAAGGCCACCCACAGCTGGCGTGATGGTGTATTAGCGCAGAGCGGTGACCTCAGGTTTCGCAGACTCGGGATTGCACAGAGCAGAGTCACCGTGGAGAGGCCAGGCGACCACAGACTTAGGGATTTTGACAAGAAAGGAGGGAAAGGGGAGTTGGAGGAGGGCCAGAGAATGTCCAAGACCGGCGGAGGCCGGAGCAGCCATGGCGTCCGGAGCTCGGGGACCAGCTCAGGGGTCCTAATGGTGGGCCCCAAATTCCGAGTTGGCAAGAAGATAGGCTGAAGACAGTGCTCATGATTGCCATCCAGCTGATCACACGCATGGAGCATGTGCACACCAAGAGCCTCATCTACCGAGACGTGAAGCCGGAGAACTTTCTGGTGGGGCGCCCGGGGACCCAGCGACAGCACTCCATCCACATCATCGACTTTGGGCTGGCCAAGGAGTACATCGACCCCGAGACCAGGAAGCACATCCCGTACCGCGAGCACAAGAGCCTGACGGGCACTGCGCGCTCCATGAGCATCAACACGCACCTGGGCAAGGAGCGGAGCCGCCGCCACGACCTGGAGGCGCTGGGCCACATGTTCATGTACTTCCTGCGTGGCAGGCTGTCCTGGCAGGGACTCAAGGCCGACACGCTCAAAGAGCGGTACCAGAAGATCGGGGACACCAAGCGAGCCCCGCCCATCGAGGTGCTGTGCGCCAGCTTCCCAGAGGAGGTGGCCACGTACCTGCGCTAGGTGCGCCGCCTGGACTCCTTTGAGAAGCCGGATTACGACTACCTGCGGAAGCTCTTCACTGACCTCTTTGACCGCAGCGGCTACGTGTTCAACTACGAGTAGGACTGGGCGGGGAAGCCTCTGCCAACACCCATTGGCACCATTCACACCGACCTCCCTGCCCAGCCCCAGCACCGGGACAAAGCCCAGCCATACAACAAAAACCACACACTGAACTCTAGCAATGAAGAGCTGAACGCAGATGACCCCACAGCCGGTCACGCCAACGCCCCCATCACAGCCCCTGCAGAGGTGGAGGTGGCTGATGACACCAAGTGCTGCTGCTTCTTCAAGAGGACGAAGAGAAAAGCGTTGCAGCGGCACAAATGACCCAGGTGCCTGCAGTGCTGTGACTTTCTCCGTGCAGCCCTGGGGCGCTTGTTCAGGACGCCCAGGGGCTCCATCCTCAGCGGCCCGGGATCCAAGCCCAGCCAAAGCCAGGGCGCAAACTGTGGGACTCCAAGGGCCCAGAGCGGCCACAGGCCCCCACCCCCGGGACGTGGGGTCACTTCCTTCACGTAAGACTTTGGCTGAAATTTCTACACCCGTGTCTAGTCCTCCCCTCTGAGAGCATTAACTATTTAAAACAAGGATAAAAGGAACAAAGCAGAGGCCACCCTGCGCTCGCCCCTCCTGCCGCCCGTGCTCAAGCGCCTAGCGTGGCCCCGGAGGCCCAGGCCGCCCACCCCCGTTGGCCTCATCAAGTCCAGCTTGTCTCCCTCTATCCGAAGGCCGTTTTCTCCAGGGGCGACAGGCCCAGCCTGGTAGAGGCTCTTGAGCCAACTCAACGGCTGCCCAGGAGGGTCTCAGGCATGGCTCCCGGGGTGAGGCCAGCCCTGGGCCTCCCCAAAACCAAAGGGGAAGGCAGAGTGGGGCCGCAGCTGCGGCCAAAGCCAGCCTCGCAACCAAAATGCTGCACCAAACCTCGGCGCCCGGTGCTGCTGCCGCAGCCCAGCCCAGCCATGTGGAGCTCGCACCTGTCGGGCGGGGGCTTCTCCACACGCCTGCCCCGGAGGCTGCGCCCAGGTGCCCCGGACCTGGAGCGGAGCAGCCACCGGTACTGCTGAGCACACGGGCCCTGGGTACCCCTGCTGCGCGGCAGGAGGCCGTGCCCAGGAGATGCCAGAGGGGAAAAAATCGCCTTAATGCCCCCACTCAGCCGTGCAGAGGGCAAGGGGCAGAGGGCAGCCAGTGTGGTGGGGTGCCTCTTCAGGTCCCCCAAATGGCCAGGGCAGGGCCTGGGCGTCCCTGGGGGCGGTGATCGTTCAAACCTAATTCTTGCTTTACAAAGTGTACAGAAATGGCATTTACGTTTCTCTGATGCTTCCTTGAAGCCATAGAATTTAGGGGCTTTAAAAAAAAAAAGAAAAGAAAAATGAAACCACACACACACAAAAGGTAATGGAAAGATGCCATTAGTGGGGAAGATAAAGTTTGATGGAGAAAAGATTCCTGGTGAGAGATCCAGGATCCAGGTAGAAGGATTCATTTGAAGAGGAAGAGATACCTAGTCCAGTGCAACAGAAAAGCAGCAGCCCTGAAAAAGAGGCAGCCACAAATGTGATGGTTTCAAGGAAGACAGTTGGTGGGGTTTTGTGGCTTTTATTTCTTCATATACTGGAGATCAAGACCATCAATTGAGAGCAACCAAGGGCCAGGGGAATGGCTGTTTCTGAGGGGAATGAAAAGGAGAATAGAGCATGGATACAAGCGACTGAGGGGAGGTGAAGAATGAAGCAAGCAGGGCTATGCCAACTGGAAGTGATCAGGGGTGGCTTCTGTGACCCCCCTCCCCCCAGTCCCTCAGCAACAGAAAGTGCAGACCAAGCAAGTCTTTGTGGGTGGTGATATGAGAATGGAGAAGAGAGTTACAGGAGGGGCAAGGGAGTCGTTGAGGTTGTAGATAATGGGATCTGCACTAGAAATCAAGAGAAATGAAGAAGACAGGGCACTGATGCATATTTATATCTCCAGCTACTTTGGAATGCATGAGTTGAGGAGTTCCTGGACAGCACACAAGATCCAACCCCAGTTACAAACAAAGGAAAGTCACACACAGAGGAAAGAGCTCTGAAATAAGAAAAGAGTAAAGATCTCAATAGATGGAAGATTCTGGTGAGGCCAAAATAACTGATTGGAGAGGCTCCTGAGGATTTGTACAAGGATATCCAAGCAGAGATAAATCAGGGAGAAGGAGACAAGAGCTGGAGGATAAGATGGAGTGGAGGGAAAACAAAATCCCTGTCTGGTGATACATACCAAAATGTCATAAGTTCTTGCACATTCATTTTGGGCTTATGATTCCTAGTGACCACATAGCTTGTGTTTAGCTAACCATAGGACAAGATGCTTAAGTTGCCCCAAAAGAGCAAACGTATTTTCTGGTACTGAAATTTAAGAATTCCTATTGTAAATTCCCAGTAAAATGTGAAGCCATGCAAAGCACAATGTCATCAACGACTCTATAATTCAAGCCACAGTAAGGAGGTGTGAGTTCTTAAAAATGTATTTTTAATTAAGGTTATCTTATGTTGTTTAATCCATAGAGAAACAATACCTTTGAAGCAATTTCAGTACTATATGGGCAAGTAATCAGGCCCAGCCAGAGAGGTTGAAACTTTAGGACGCTGCTAAATGATAGCTCGAGACCTCAAACACAGACCTCACGCTCCCTAGTTCACAGGTTAGTCCATGGTAGCTGTCATCAATGTCAGTCAATAATCACCTCTGATGCTATCATTGTATTACTTTTAAGGTAAGACTTTGTTTTTCAAGAAGTTTTAAGTTCACAGCACAACTAAGTGGAAAGTACAGATAAATCACATAAACCCCATCTCTCTTCCCTGTGCATGGAAGAGTCCCTTCTTGAGACATTAGCCACACTGGAACAGTACATCCACTTAGTGACTGAACCTGATGCATACTATGCAAGTACACTGATGCACCACTAATCATTCAAGTAAATAGTTTGCCTTAGGGTTCTCTCCCCGTGCTGTACTTTCCATGGGTTTGGACACACACACACACACACACACACACACACACACACACACACACACACATTTCCACCCCTGCAATATCATACATGATAGTTTCACTCTCATAAAAATCTCATGCTCTATTTGTTCTTCCCTCCTGGCCCCATCATGACTGGTGTTTTCACTCCATAGTTCTGTCTTTCTCAAAATGTCAGATAGTTGGAATCATACAGCATTTTCACATGATCTTTCTCTCACTTAGTAATATGCATCAGATCTCTTTCATGTCTTTTCATGGTTTGAGAGTTCATACCATCTTAATACTGAATAAATATTCCCAATGTCATGAGACAGCACAGCTTGTTTACCCACTCTCTTGTTGAAGGACATGTTAGTTGCTTCCAAGTTTGAGCAGTTATATATACAACTGCTATAAACATCCATATGCAGGTCATTATGTACATATGTTTTCAACTCATTTGATAAATACAAAGTAGTATGGTTGTGGAATTGTATGGTAAGTATATATTTAGCTTTGTGTGAAACTGTCATGCTGTCTTACAAGAAGTCTGTACCCATCAATAAAGAATTTGAGTTCCAGTTGCTCCACATCCTTGAAAGCAATGGATGTCAGTGTTCTGTATGTTGGCCATTCTAGTAGATGTGTATTGGTATCTTATTGAAATTTGAATTTCCCTGATGCCACATGCTGCTGAATATATTTTCATGTTTTTCTTTGGCATCTGTGTATATCCTCTTGGGTAGGGTGTTTGTTAAGACTCTGGCCAATTTTTAGTTTGTGTGGGCTCTCTCTCTCGACTTCCCCTCGCTTGTGGGGGGAAGGGGCTTGTCTGCCCCTTCCTGGGTGGTCCATTATCACTCACGCGGGAGTGATGGCCACGGGTAGCCTCGGTGGCGTGTGGTCACAGGGTGCCCCAAAACCGCCAAGAACGACACGGATGTGCGGGCCCCTGGAGAAAACCTCTAGGGCTTCTATTTATTCAAATGAGGAGCCTCCCAGATATACCGCAAAGGCGGGCACAAGAGAGGGGCCCCTGATTGGTCTCAAGGGGCTGTCCCTCAAGTGATGTCAGACTTCCTTCTCTTCCTGTTAAAGACAGGAAGGGGAGGGACAGGCTGAGGTCAGCTGTGGCCCCTTAAAGGTGCAGCTGACCCCAACATCTGCTACTCTTTTTTTTTTTTTAAATTAGTAGGGGGTGTTGTAAACATACATGTAGGCATAAGGCAAATGCTGACATAAGACATATATATAAATATATAGGGGGCCTCTTCCACAGAGTGAAGGGGTAGGTAAGGTGGCCGTCCGTCTGGCTTTGTCCAGAGAAGCTGGAATCCTCAGCTGGTTTCTGCCAAGTGCAGGAAGGTGCAGACATCAGCCCTCTTTTGGTGGTGAAGTAGAAGTAGGCTGGAGCTCTGGCATCCCTGGTAGTTCACAGTAGCCGATAATTTAAACATAAGTGATTAGTAAAACATTCTTTTTATATATAAACATTGAAGCAAAGGTATTAAACCTTTGCGCTTACTTTTTAAAAACATTAAGGTTGGGCGTCAAACCCTCAGCTCCTATTTCCCCATAATGGGACTCCCTTAAACCAAACAGTAGGGGGAGAGGAGTGGAAGAAACATGGTGCAAAATTTTTGTACAAAACTGCAAGCGACACTGCCACAGCTAAATATTGCACCTCAAGAAGCGCTTATTCTCTTTAGAAGAGCAGAAGAATTGCAGTATATTCCTTGTTTTCCTGAAGAGAACAAGAAGAGACATTTCTCCATAGCAAGTGCTCTGGGTTTTTAGTTTTCCAATCTGTAAAAGCATTTACAAGGCTCTTTCCCACTGTTTTGGGAAGATTTAAATTTTCTTAAGATATATAATATAAGCATAGCTATCCTTACTAATCACGGGGTCTACTCTCCTCTCTCTCCCTCTCCTTTTTTTTTTTTTTTCAATTTTTTTTATCTATTTTTTTTTCTTATGACATGGCAGGGCACCAGGCTGGGTCCAGGGAAGAAACAGGGCCGCCAAGAACGACACAGATGTGCGGGCCCCTGGAGAAAACCTCCAGGGCTTCTATTTATTCAAATGAGGAGCCTCCCAGATATACCCCAAAGGCGGGCACAAGAGAGGGGCCCCTGATTGGTCCTAAGGGGCTGTCCCTCAAGTGATGTCAGACTTCCTTCTCTTCCTGTTAAAGACAGGAAGGGGAGGGACAGGCTGAGGTCAGCTGTGGCCCCTTAAAGGTGCAGCTGACCCCAACAAGTTTGGATTCTTGGTTTTGTTATTGTTGAGTTGTAAGAATTATTTATATATTTTGGACCGCAGTTATCTGGTATGACTTTTCAAAATAGTTTCTCTGAGTCTTTCATGTGTTTTCTCAATCTCCTGATACTGCCTCTTAAGACAGAAATGGTTCATTTTAATGAGGTCTAGCTTACTAGTTATGAAAAAAATATTTTGTTCTATCATTAAGTGATCACCAAACCAAAGCTCATTTAAAGTTTCTCCCATATTTTATGGGTGTTTCTTTTTTTTACATTTATATCTGTAATGCATGTTAAGATAAGGTTTGTGAAGTGCTTAAATTCTATGCCTAGATTATTATATAAAGTTTGGATGTGAAGGAACAGTATCTGGTAGTTTCAGCACCATTTGTTGAAAACACTAAGGATGTACTGGGCTTTTTGAGTAATTTTTTTTCCAACAACACTAAGTCACAATTCCACGGGCGAGGCTGTTTTCCACAGGTGAGGCTTTATCTAATCATATGCAATGCTCTGGGGCTGCCCTGGGATAAAACTAGAGCAGTAGTTTCTCAGACTTTATGCATTCAGGGCATTGGGCCCATTTCTTGGGGCCCTGATTCGGCTTGTCAACCCTTCTCCGCATGTCCAAGGGCTACTCAGATTTCAAGACACTGAGCCACCTACACCTCAGTGACTTCAGCTGCAATGATACTAAAGAACAACCATTTGAAACAACAAATATTCTCCCTGCCCAAATATGTTTCTTGGTGGCAGGGACAAGACACCTCCATTTCTACGTATCCCACATGGCTCTTAGAACACAGCTTGACACAGTTTCACATGTACTCATCAGCTGACTGTTTAAAAAAGTTCTTATGAAAAAGGATGACCAAGTAGCAGCTGGAAAAAAATATGTGTATGTGATCTTAAATACCATAAAAATAGGGTTTTATCAAGCAATCAAACTCAAGGTTTTTTTTTCAACTAGCAAAGGTATTACTTTGTAAATGTCAGAGGTACAAATAACAGGCTGTCCAATAAAAGTGTTTTTGCTGATATGCATGTGTATATAAATGTATGTGTGGTTATTCGTGTATAGATGCATATGTGTATAGAAAAACATTGGTGTTTACATCTTTTGATGTTTTCCTTTCATACAGTAATGATTTATAAATTAACACAATTATCAAAATTAGACATATTACAGAAAATATTATTTTAATGGATGCTACTCATTCATAAATACTTAATGGGCTGGAACAGGATTGTGAACAAGACTAGAATATACTCTAGTCTCAAGATCTCTTTAAAGGATAGTAATAAAAATGTACTGAAACAATGAATACAAGATCAGAACAAAGCATTTAAGTGCACTTCGTCTATTCAGAAGCCTGGGCAACGATTTTTTAAAAATACACACTATCCTGCATCCCTTTTTTCTCTTCCTATGAAGCCCAACATTGTTTGTGGGATATTAAGCACATCCCTGGACAATTCAGCAGAGGCCTGAGCTCAGTGCAATGTCTTGTTTCCTACGTGCAGATAAATGCACTGCTTTTTAACAACATGTTGTAGTTAGCCTTAAGAGATTTCCAGCTTCAACAATGTAAAGTCGTGTTTTCTTTTTTTCTTCATGTAGACAGGAACTGGATCAATAGAGTAGACACATAATGGCTTTCCCTGCTTTATTTTAGTAGGTTATCTGATACTGTTTGCTTTTTTTAGTCTTGGTCAATATTGCTGTCTCCAAGGAGGTAGGGCTGATGACTCTTGCCTAAAACCTTTTCTCCACAATCCTAAATAAAAAGCCAGCCAAGACAAAGAACATTAGCTGTGCCTGGAATTTTTAAGACAGTCCTTAAATGAATGATAGTTCAGCCCCATTTCTATCATAATAACATCCTTTACTCTTCTGGTGAGCTGTGCTGCTGTGTTTAATGATCAGGACTCTACTTTTCAGATGAGGAAGCAGAGTCTGTTTCCTAAGAGGGCAACGTGGCCACATTTCTGAGCTGCCTTGCAGCTCCAGGCTGACAGCTCAGAATGGGATTTGAAAGCTCCCACATAAAAAACGGTCTACTGCATTATCAAAACAGGAGGAAAGAAAAGAAATTCTGCTGGCATCTGATTTTCTCAGGCCATGACAAGTTCATTGTTAGTGGGGGGTGTCGTATACTCACCTTGTCATTTCCAAAAATTTCTGTACCTTCCTTCTTTTCTTCCTGCCTGATTCCTACAAATGCTTATTACAAAGGATTAAAGAAGAAACTCTTGGAGGTGCCCATTAGGATGGGGAAAATGAGATTCCACATGGAATAATTACCTTCACATCCTGTTTCCTTGGGCTTCTAGGCTTGAGTGTTTACTTGTGGTTGCTTCTTCGTCCAAGTTGGACATACACTTTAGGCATGATAATGGTACCAAAGAAAGCTTACCAAGTGATGTCTCATCAAGAATTACAAATGGGGGCTGGGGATATGGCCTAGTGGTAAGAGAGCTTGCCTCCTATACATGAGGCCCTGGGTTCAATTCCCCAGCACCACATATACAGAAAACGGCCAGAAGTGGTGCTGTGGCTCAAGTGGCAGAGTGCTAGCCTTGAGCAAAAGGAAGCCAGGGCCAGTGCTCAGGCCCTGAGTCCAAGGCCCAGAATTGGCCAAAAAAAAAAAAAAAAAAAAAAAGAATTACAAATGGAATTGTTCTTCAGTAAGCATCAGAAGTATTTCTGTATGAATTAACCTCCATACTATGGCTATGGTCATTGTCTGAGTTCTTGTTTATAGGGAGATGGAGGTATTAAGAAACAAATTTTTGAAAAACAATGTGAAACTCACTGCTGCTTACCACTGCACTTAAGCTGAGTGTGTCTGTGAAAACATTATGGTAAGCAGAATCACTTTGAATTCAGTGCACATTAAGTAGCTACATAATCTGGAGCAAATCATTCCACATCATTCTTTTCCTTACAAAGAGACTGAACCGATGTGTAGAGCTTGGGGTGTTAAAAATTTCTCCTATCTGGTTTGTTTCCCCATGGGGAGGGGGACACAGCATCAATTGAAATCCATGAACAATTTGCAGTGTTTGTGTACAGTGAAAGAAAATGTTTTTCTTCCAAAATGTTCTAATTTGCAAAAAACAAAATGTAGGCAAAGTACATTTGTAAGGAAAACTGCATGAGTCACCAATAAGATACAGCTTTTGGAAACTACACATGAGCTCAGCATGCTTCATGGCAGTCACTCTTGGGAAACACCACCCTTTTTGCTTGTTTTATTGTCCATGAAAGGAAAGAGGAAGAGGACTGTTTGTGCGTGGTCCATTTTTAGTATAAGTGCTTCCAGTTTTTCAAGCTGTTATTTCCAAAACACGCAATATAAAGTGTGGAATTTGGAGCAGCTTTCTTTTCCTGTTTATGATATATACATTCTACTCACTTGTTCTGCCTCAAAAAATAAAACAATCTTACCCACTCCAAGATGAAAAGTCAGCATAGTGGATCTAGGAATAAAAAATAAATTGAATTTGCTTTAAATAAAATCTTACCTCTAGAGGGCAGGGTAGCAATGTTCAACAAGAGACTTACTCATCACCCTACTTGTACTCATCACCCTAGTTACATAACTGTAACCCCTCTGCATATCACCCTTTCCATAAAACAAAAAAAAAAAATTAAAAAAATCACCTCTCCATATTTGTGCGGAACTGCTGAAGAGTTTTTAAGCAGAATGATATACACTCCTTTACTTTTACTTTCTGTGGCCACAGTTACTTCTAGAATAACGTTTTTATAACTCAAAGTGTATGGACTTCACTTAGAGGACTCATGAATGGTATAAAACTTTTTTTTTTAATTTTCTGAGTTAAAAAGATGTCAGGTGACTGGGCTCTGGTAGCTCATGTCTGCAATTGTTGCTACTTGGGAGGCTGAGATCTGAGTATCACTGTTCAAGGTTAGCCTAGGGAAACAAATACAAGAGACTCTTATGTACGGCCAACCAGTAGAATGAAAGAGAGCACCAGCCTTGAGACAAAGCCAAGCGCTGTACCTTCAGTTCAAGCCCTAGTGGAAGCACAGACACACATACATACACACAAAGTATTTCATGTGTGTCTCAACAGCTAGGGTATTTTTACTTAGGAATTTCAGTTTTCCTTTATGTTTGCAACATTTATCACAAAAATATAGGTAAATGAAAACCTGCTCTTCAGATAACACATGGGCCTTTGCCTATCTCGAGCTATTGCATTCATATCACAAAACACGAGGGAGGCTCCAGGGAAGGGCCACCAGGAGGCGCTGTCCTCTCACAGAGCACTTAAGGCCTTTTGTGCCAGGCCGGATGCACGTGACCGGAAGTGCCACCCTCTGAAGGGGAAGTGACCCCAGCTGGCCTCTGAAGCCTTGCTGCTCCGTTTTCATGAGGTCTGCTTGGCTCTTGAGGCCTGTGCTCGCCACTGGACAGCCAAGAGAAGTTCATTGGGCGGCTGAAGAGAGATCTGGCTTCCAGGGTGAGATTTACCAGCTTCCGGAGGATGGCGGCTGGGGGGGGGGGGGCGCGGATGGGGAATGATCTGGCGTCTGAGATGAGGCCTAGCTTCCGGTCTCAGGCCTTCCCTTCCTTCCGGCCTCCCCTCTGCCGCGGCCGTTCCACCCCGTCCCGGTCCCCGGGCTCGCTGCTCACCCCCCTTTGCCCTGCCATGTTGGCCGAGCCAAAGACAGGAAGCCCATTGAACTCTTCTTGTAACTCAAGGAAATAATGAAGGTGATTTCCCGGCTTCCATTTCCAGGGGCCTGCAGGCCTTTGCGCTGTCAGGAGGCGGAGCTAAGAGTCTAAGCATGCGCAGAAACCCGGGTGGGCGTGGCCTCCGGTGTCTTCCCCCACCTCCCAGCTTGGCTGGTGAGGTTTTTCTTCAGTATCAAAAGTGAGACTTCAAAAGCTGCTGAGGCCGTTTGCTTCCAAATAACAAAGCCCAGTGAGCCAGACACCCAAGAAGCCCCACACAAGGGCCTCGCCCACCCCCATCCTCACCTTTGATCTCGGTGTACACAACAGCCCGCTTAAAATGGCGTGGTCCACAATAAATAATGTTGCCGAAGCCCCACCCAGCGGGAAGCCACAAGCTCTCCCACCCAGCCTATTCAGCCTATTCCGTCCACCACCGGACCCCGCAGCTCAGTCAGTGGATACCCGTTTGATTGGTTAATTATTTCTCATTGATACTGCCCTTTTTTAAAAAAAGAAATCTTTTAATACATTTCTACCGTCTCTGATAATTACCCTGTCTCCGATAATTCTTTTAAATCTAACGAGGTGTGGTAAACTCTTGTTTAACTAGGCAACACGTTATTAATTTCTCGCCTCTTTATTTGTCATCTTATCACACTCACTTACTGTACCACCAGCTAGATACCAGCCTGTCACTCGCCACAACTGGGAGCATGTGCGGTGACCTGCTGTTAGGTCAGTTAGCAGTGCCACTTAATAAGCTTCCAGAGGCCAAGAGAGCCCTGTGGTTCAGCCTGCCCACCGCCCAGCTACAGGGTACCTCCAGGATTGCTGTTTTTGCCACCTGCTGTTAATAAGATCCATAGTCAGTGACCTCTGCTTTCTCATCCTCTGCCTGCAGGTCTGATTAGTAATACACTGTGAAGGTTTGTCTCAAAAAAATCCCTATTGGAAAAGAAATACTATTAGCAGTGAGTTTAGTCAAAAGGCTAAAGGCTATCAAGCTTTTCTTCACCTGGCTGGATTAGGGGCAAAGCTATAACCTCTCTAAACTTCTTTGTTTAGAAAAAAAAAACAGCAACAATAACAATGTATTTCTGAGTGTTGCTTAAAAGGGGTGATTGTTATCTATGTTACCAAATCACATTTACCCTGGAAGAAAAAACATAAGGCAATTCCTGGGAGTCTAGTTTGGAGATGAGTTAGAGTATAATAGAGGATCGAGATACCATGAAAAAAATCAGTTTCTGTCTACTCTTTTCCCCTATATACTCTTTTCCTCCATATAATCTATAACATTCTGCTGCATCAGTCCCTAAAAAGTAGTACCAGCGTGTGTGGGGAGTGGGTGAATGGGTGCTAGCAGTCACTAGCTGAGTACTATCCTAGCCAGAGCCAAGGACCTGGGCTTTCTCCCACACCCAAAGGTCCTCCGTTCAGGACACTGCAGAATGTTACATAATAAGCAGCCCACATCTTCTCTGCTGATGGGGGGTTTGTTATTCAAACACATACACAGCAATCTCAACACATCCAGGATTTGGTTCTTACCATATTCCTACCGCTGTTCATGAATCTCTTCCTTCAGCAACCTTCACTGAGTACCTGCCATGGGCTGGCACTATTTTCATTTCAAGAACCTGTCGTGCATTTACATGTCTCAACTTTCAATACCATATAAGAAGATATAAACTGAGATGTGAGCTCTCTACCCCAGTGGCCATCTTTGCTAGATTGTGACTGCCTATTTCTGGCTTCGTGTGCTTTCTGTAGCTTGAACAACGTAACAGATTAGGTCTTTTTAGCTTTAAAAATGATTCTTTTGTTATTATAAAAATGATGTACAGAAATATTAGTTATGTAAGTCAGATAATGAGTACATTTCTTTTTGGACAATGTCACCCCTTCTCCCTCTCCCTGTTTTCCCCTCTACCCACAAGTTGTATAGTTCATTTTCAACATAGTGTCTAGTGAGTACCACTGTGGAGTACTCACTAATAGTGAGTATTCACCTGTTGTCCCTCCATTTCTGTGCCCCCTTTTCCCTCCCAAAGACAGATAAATGAACAAACAAGAAGAAAATAACAGCAATAAAAAACCCTGTTTCCATTTCCTGCACTTGACTGGGTAATTTTTAATGAACAGAAATGTACTTAGCTCATAGCTTTTTGAGGCTGGAAAGTCCAGGATTGAGGGGCTACTTCTGGTGAGAGCCTACAGTCTGTGTCATCCCCAAACTAGTTGGGTGGAGGGCCATATACATGCAGAAAAACAAAGCACGAAGAGCCTGACTTGCTTTATATCAACTTGATCTTGAAATAACAGCATTAGTGAATTCATGTAAATGGACTTCTGTGACCTAATAATTACATAATTACATGGTGTGTTTATTTTTTTTACAGTGTTGAGGAACAAGCCAGGGCCTTGCAGATTTCAGGTAGGTGCTCTCCAACTATGCTACCACCCCAGCCCCCTAAACATCACATCGCCATGCTGTTACAACCAGCAACTGCATTTCAACATGACTAGCCAAGGGAACAAATGTAACTCTTCATCTAGGTTATATGATTCTTGTGCTTTTCCAACTTGTACAGTGCATTTTCATGGTGGAGAGGAAATATCATCTGTACTTTCCTCAGAGGATGAAGTAACTCACAGCATTTAGTCAGTGACTGAGGGGCTGCAGGTCAGATCAGCTGCAGAGGCAAAGCTGTTTGAGTTTGCAGCCACGGGCCACCTACAGCATGGCAGTCGCTGGTCACAATGGTCCATGCCCCTGTGCTCATGGCTGATTATAAAATAGGCGAATTTTGGCTCCTATTAGAAGTGTATCCTGGATTCAAAGTGGAAATCACTGGGAATATGTGAATGTATTGTCTTATAATTTTATAGCAAAGTTCATTCATTTATAGCTGTAGTCTGTGCCTTGTATGGAGAGAGGTTGGAAATGTAGGATATGTCGCAGAAAATAGATTACACTGCAGATGAATGAAACGGATTATCTGTAGACTGTGAAAGCATGAATCCATGAGTAGTATGGCACTGAAGAGAATCATTAGCTTAGTTTTCTTTTCTCACTCAGGGTGCCCTATGATAGTCATACCCTAGAGGGCGACATTCATCCATTTATCCACCACTCTACGGTTCTCCTGCTATTAAACTCAATTTTGAGACTTGAAAGCTAGAGGGCAAAGTTTCCTTACAAATAACAGATTTTCAAAGAAAGTTTTTAAAAATTGAAATTACCTTTTTTAAAACTTAAAAAAATTCCCTTTGGAGAGAAAATGTTTCTGATGATCCCAGACTTCAAATTGAAAGGAATAGTTTGTAGCAAGGACCCCACTGTCTGTGCATGGAGGTGGTAACCTAGCTAGAGTCAACGAGTCTGCAAGTCATTGAAGAAACCATCAGGGACAGATGCGTCTCCCTGGGATGCCCACCATAATATTCGTTGTTTGGCTGTTCCTTGGAAAACACAACTTAGATTGGTATACTTTTGTATTAATCCAGCGCCTTCCATGTACGGAGGACTGGGGTCAACCTTGGGCATCGTGAGAGCAGGGAAAAGCCACTACTGCTCAGGGTCTGGGAAAGACCCTTTTCATCATCTGGAAGTCATAAAAGCCACTCTGAAACGTTTAAGGGCGCTTTTTTTGTGAACAGTGGTTGTGTTTCAAGGTCTGTCCTTGCATCTGAACTCCTAGGGCTAGAGCTGTCACAATGAGTCACCTTTCATAGGTTGGTGTTGGGGCAGCTTTGGCCACCAAGGAAAGCCTTGGACCTCTAGTTTGACCTCCAACTCAACCCCTGACTGCCGGCCTTCAATGCTGTCCACCCCCCTGCCTTTCCCCTTCCTCTACACCAAAACAGCCCTTGCTTTTTCCCATTTATGACCTCTAACCAGAATACTGTGCCACTTCATCGATTTTGATTTTGATTTTGTACCTTCCAAACGTTCTCCTAAGATTTAAACAAAGTCTGTGTGTGCATGTGCATGCCTAGAGTGATTATTTCACATAACCTGACTGGGAGTCCCAAGTTTCTGTAGCCTAGAATGGATCAAGGACTCTAATGCCCATGACCAACTTTTAACCTGAAAGCAGGGCTGGAAAGAGGCCACTGAGGCCATAGAAAGGGGAGCCCCCCTGTGGCCCATCACCAGGCTGATGAGATGCAGGCGACAGCTCTCCCAGACCACCCCCAATTTATTTCCACTTTAATGAATGTCAGCGTTATGATGGTGGCACCTCTTAGGTCCCCAAGGAAGGACTGGACATGTTAGGAGAGGAATTCAAACACACATGCCACCCACATCATTCTTGTGTGTCCCACACCGGGGACATTTGTCTCATGTTCTGGGCTCTGGCCTCTGCTCTCCTGACCTCTGTCTGGTCTGGGGTTCTTTATGATATGTGGCACATTCACTAAGCCGACTTGACCCACGTTCTCTAAGATTGTTTAGGTTGCATTTCACAAGGGATTTTATTTTTTTAACTTGTAGACGCTGAAGGATATTGGGAAGTAGCAAGGAGCAGGTGCAGCCTGTGCGGTACATGTGTTTTTCTAGCACAAGTGAAGTCACCAGGAGAGACCAGTCAGTTCATTTCCTTGGAGAAAACAGATCATCATAAAGTAGGTGGATATGGGTGGATTGATGGATGATATATAAACATGGATAGATAAATAAAAGATGATGGATGCATGATGGGTGATAGATGGGTAGATCATAATAGATGGATGAAAGGTTGGTAGACACATGAAAATAGAGGACAGGTAGGTAGGTAGGTAGGTAGATAGGTTATACCGGAAGGTGGATGGCTAGAAGTTCCGCTTCGGTTTGTTTTTGTATTCATAAGTGAAATCTGAAGCAAGGCAAGCATAAAAGTAAGCCGTGTGCAGATCTCTGGTGAGAGGTAGGCGCCGTCCCTGCAGCCGGGCGTCTCACCAGGCGCTGCCTCGGGTGACGGCCCTCCAGACACTGACGCTGTGGGGAAAGTGGGCGCTGTGCAGGAGCAGCTGGCTCTTCCTCCGCCAACCCTTGCACATCCTGAGGGAGAAGGCAGAGACAGAACAGTCAATGACTCGTGTGATCTGCATTCACACGGCAGAGTCTGTCCTAGGAAACCTCTGGGCCGCTGTGCTGTCCTTTCGTGGGCTTCATCGTGGTGAGGAGATTGGGATGCTGACCCGAAGGCCGCCTGTGGGCCCTATTGGTGCGAGAGTGCTGTTCTGAGTCGCTGAGGAAGGCAGGGTGCTCTAATGGGCAGGGCATAACTGAGAGGGCTGGAGGACATTTTGTCCTGAAGTTTTCCTAGAATTTTAACCCCTTCTGTGATTTACATAACCCTAGCTGCTCTTTATGTATCCCCAAACAAGCCTCTTTGAAGTAATAATGGTTAGCTGAGCGGAGGTCTACCCAGCCTTTCTGCCTTTCTGTGAAGGATTCCCCAGACGGCCGACTTGTTTTAAGGATCGGTTTAGATACAACGGGTGCGCTTAATTACACCGCCACATGCTTCAAATATTTTTAATGAAAGTGGTCAGGCCCCAGCGAGAGTGACAATAACAAGCAAGGGTCTGGGGAAGTCCCTGGGGAGGAAAGAGCGCTCCCTTCAAAGGTTTGGTCTTGTGATGGAGGAGGAGGACGAAGAGGAGCAATAAGAAGAAAGACTCTCCACCTAGTATAGCATAAGTTCCGATCTGTGTTTTGCATACTTGAAGAATTCAGATTGTTCTTTTGTCTTTCTCTTTTAGAAAACAATGTATTAGGAATTAAAGTGAGAAAGATGGCTATGGAGAATCTGGTTAGATCTGAAAACTTTCCATAGGTGGAACTGAAAAAGATGAGTCACCTTTAGTAGTTTCCAGAATATTTTGTCATTGATAACTTCTTTACCCCCCCCCCCCAGCTGTGCTGGTGAAGCAGGGACATTGATATTCTTAGATTGTATAATAGCTTTCAACATAAAATGACTTGTTCAGAATTCCATTACATACCACACCAGAAAGTCACATGAGACAAACCTAGTACTTAACAAAAGTACAGGAAGCTATGGATGTCTGCTTATTTACAAAATGCCATTAGTCCGTGGAGGTGGAGGTTGCCCTGGTTTATGGTTTACCCACTGTTCTGCTGTTGGTGTGAGGATGCATCTTAACTCTCTCCTTGTTTCATGAAAATCAAATAGCATTATTACATATGGCCAACTTTATTGTGAAAATAAATACAAATACTGCAATTTGATTTTCCCAGTGAAGACATTGGGGGTAGAGGAAAAAAGTAATAACACTGGACTGTTATATATGTGACATATATACACTCACTCATATATATATGTCACATTTACACACGTGTATATTTGCAGGAGCCACTGGCCTCTAGCTTTTCACTCACTTTTTAATGCTTATCCTTGTAAATGACATGTAATAGAGCACATTTGCTGATGTATGGCATAGAAAAATACACTTCAGACCAAAGTCATATAACTAAAGCACTTTAAAGTCTTATGGACTTTTCCACTTGGGCTGGTTTTGAACCTCAATCCTCAGATCTCAGCCTCTTGAGTAGCCAGGATTAGAGGTGTTAGCCACTAGCACCCAGCTTCTCTTTTGTTGTTCAAAATTTCAGCCCATGTCTTTTTTTGAGAGAGGACTCCTCCCAGCTAGAATTGGCTAGAATGGCTCTCAATGCCAGGTGTGCTGTATCATACCCAGCTCTCCAAGCTTCTATTTCTTATTTATTGTCAAAGTGATGTACAGAGACCAAGCTTCTATTTTAACCACTAAGTAAGTAGCACCAGCTTGGTGCTTGGTATTTGGCAATATTTTTATATTTATTGTGTTTTTGGTCTTCATGAAGCTTCATGAGGTGATCTCCCCCATCTTCCAGTTGATGACAATGGGGTTCAGGCACCTTAGCCACTCCCTCTGAGTAATGCAGACATCAGTTCCGGAGGCTGTGAGTCCATTTGGTTCATTGAACTTCAACTTGATTGCCTTTCCCTTGACATTTCCCCTGCGAGTCCCACAAGAGGGCAGCAAGGATTCCCAGAAGGGTCGAAAAGTCTAGCACAGTCCTAGCATACCTTGTTAATTTTTTTTATGAGTTTTGTAATAAAAATTCAAATAAACTGGCTAACTCTTAACAATAAAAGTGACACAAATTCTACTTTTAAGACACTAGTTGAAAGTGTTTTCTTATTAGAATCATATGTTAAATGTTAATGTTTATTCCCGTGTCCCCCTTAGCCTGGTCTCTACCAGGTTTCATTTTTTGCTGGTTTTCTGTGCATTTTATGATGTTCAGATCCTCTTCTCCTCTAACTACAGCCCACACATAAGACCTGTTTTCTCTTGAGTAGAGCAACCTTAACAGCTAAGGTCATAATAATGTTAACTCGGTGTTGGAAGCTCCTCTGGGCAGGGCCCAAGCCATGTTTGTTTTCACATAATCACTGTAAAATGGCATTATCTTCGTGCCTAGGTGATAGAAGAGTTGACTTCAAAATAAAATAGTCACTCAAGCACCTGTGCAATGTAGAAGAATGAATCAGTGGATAAGTGCTCAATGAACAATGGCTCCCCAGGCAAGATGGGAAAGCAGGACTGTGACTTCCCAGCCCAGCATTCGTTTCTGCTAAATGATTTAACACTCCAGAATGCAGTGTCCTCTCTCAAAGCCTTTTCTTTCCCATGTACAATATTCACCATTCTGGTTTCTTCTCTTAATGTCGTTAGCAGATTTCTTAGGGGTCTTGGTGCTTCCACCTCACAATGCAAGTCTCTTCTGGGACTATAGAAGATCTCAGTGTCTGGGCTTCAGGTCTAAATTCAGCAAATGGACAACAGGGCAAGGCAGCCCATGCTTCATGACGTAGCTCATACATGCCAGGCCAGGAAAGCCACTATCCTAAATTTGAAGGCCAGGATGTCTACACTACTCAAGGGCTTCAAAATAGCATTCCATTGTTCTTCCTTGGAGTAAGCTTTGCACGACGTCTGTCTATTTTAATTTTTATTCTAGTCTGTACCAGGGGAGTGTGTCTAGCATATTGACCCTATGGGAATCTGTAAAGACGGTATTCAATGCTCTCATTTGATTGGGGCGTGGCTGATTTTGTGATTGACTCCCTGACATCCATGGGTACCCATGTACCCTTTGTCCTACTGGCTTCCAAGGGCTTTAAAGGGAACTTCTGAAAAGTTATAAAAGTCCGAAAGAAGTTTCAATGTTTCTTTTCCAATCTAAAGCAACCTTCACTAGCAGTGAGCTTCTAACATGGAACAGACTCTGGGCCTGTCAAGTGTCATTTTCTTTTGAGTTTCACAATATTTCACTGGGGTGAGCATAGATAGATCAAAAGCTAGATCGATAGATAAAACTATAGTAAATACTATGTTATATTTATACATAATAAGATATATCTATATAGTAGTATATAATTATATAGTACTTTGTGATGTTACATTTGTATATAGTTATAATATATAATGCTTTGTAATATGTTATATTCATATGTAATTATACTAATAATACTTTTTCATATCTGTTATATTTGTATATGATTATAATATCTAAAAATTTATAATGGTATATAATTATAATATAGCAAATCAGCAAATTTATTGAAAGTGAACCTAAGTATGATTCTTCATACAGAAGGGTCACTGAAACAGAAGTCCCTTATTTCCATCTTAAAGATGAAGAAAGACAGGCTCTTCCAGAATTAGAAATATAGCCAGAGTTATAACACAGTGGGTCCAGACCCCAGGACTCTAGTTCTAGTGTCCTTAACCACTGTGCAACCCTGTTTCCAATGTAGAGTTCTACTTGAAAAGTATTAACTGAAGCTCGTTTTGAGTTTGTGACCCTTTTTGTTGTTATGGAAAAAACATAAGAAAACCTTAGAATGCTCCAGGGAGTGCCTGCAAACTCACTGCACCCTGCAGTAGATGCATGTGGGAATTCTCACTGGTTTCAGGTAGGCACTGAATATCTGTCCCCGTGAAAACTGTCTTCTTACCTTGGGTGTTAAGCATTTCTGTCCCTTCCCTCATAGTTTCTTCCTTTCCATCTTTCAAGGCTTAGCCCTACCATCCTCAGGATTTCACTGGCTATACTAGTTCACACTATTCTTTCCCTTCTCAGAGTTTTTACTCACTGACAGAGTCCTACATATGTATGTTTGCCTCTCAACTGGTTAATAAGTCCTAGGCATCTTTCCCAATGCCTTCCACAGAGTGGACATTCAGTACATAGCTCTTGATTAGACTATACATTCATGACATCACCATACAACATGGAAGGAACCTGCGGCCCTATGACCTATGATAAGAATGTCACATCTCACTTGAGTACTCTGTTGCCCTTCAAAACCAGACAACAAATGTCAGCTTTGTCTTGCTGCTTGGATCTTCATGCAGTTGTAGCTTTGCACCTCTGGGGATTGGAAGAATTAGATCATTTCACAATTATTTAGAGTTAGACATACAACACTGTGGCATGTAACTCTGTGGTGGGTTTTTTAAAAACAAAGAAATGGAGTAGGGGGAGGATTAGTGGACTCTAGTTGGGTGCTAGTCATCTGCTCCCTTGTGTGGAAGAGGACAGATGGTGGGAGGGTAGATGAAAGGCTACTTCAAATTGCTCTAAAAACTGGGAGTGGGGGGGAATAAAGTCACCATTGGTCACATAAATGCTGCTCAGAGTTAACCAAGAGAATGAGGGTGAACCTTGGCATTTATTTCTTTTGAAGGGGTTTAAAAAATCCTCCCAACAAAGCACTCCAGCTCCCTCTAATTCAGTGCTTACAATTTGTCACAGACAATTTCCATTGGCTTACTGAAGCTCCATTTTCTCTGTGGATCGAAGGTTATGTATCTTTCTAAATCGAGACAGTCTATCATGGAGAGAGTTTATTTGTTCTCCCATTTCTTTGTTGTAGAACCCCATTCCCCAGCTGGCTTCATTAATGCCTTTGGCATGGGGAACACCCAACTCCACTGTCCTACAAAGTGTTTAAAGAATGCACCCCGATCAGATGTGCATTAAGAACCGGAAGCTGGGGTACGGGAGCTGCGGGCCCTTGGAGACCAACACTCGAGGTGGTGTTGGCACCCTTGAAGCACAGAGGAATGGGGCCATGAGATTATTTATCCAAAAGAGCTGACAATCTAGAATGTACTCCTTTTTTGTTTAAAATGCCATGTGTTGCTTTCATGTTCAGATTGTGTTTTATTTGGTATGACAATGTCTGTGCGTTGTCTAAGGCTTACACTAATTTGGGGTAGTGAGTGTGTGAGTTTTAGGAGAGATGCAAGTTTTTACCATCAATGACTGGCCACCAGGGATCTACTCACACACAGTGTGCGGTTTTTTGGTTTTTTTTTTTTTTTGGCCAGTCCTGGGCCTTGGACTCAGGGCTTGATCACCATCCCTGGCTTCTTCCCACTCAAGGCTAGCACTCTGCCACCTGAGCCACAGCGCCCCTTCTGGCCGTTTTCCATATATGTGGTGCTGGGGAATCGAACCCAGAGCTTCATGTGTAGGAGGCAAGCACTCTTGCCACTAGGCCATATTCCCAGCCCCAGTGTGCGTTTTTGTATCCATAACTGGTAAACAACAGCTATATTATGTATGCAAAGGTGAGAAGAATTTTATTCTAGAGTGATATGAGCTCCATTTTACTCCCTCCATATTTATTGGGGGGTGGTGTCAGTATGGGGGTTTGAACTTGGGGCCCTGTGCCCTCACTTGGCTTCTTCTACTCTCTACCACTTGAGCCACACTCCACTTCTGGGACTTTGCTGGTTAAAGGGAGATAAAAGTCTTAAAAGATTTTCTGCCTGGGGTGGCTTCAAACTGTGATCTTCACATCTTAGCCTCCTGAGTAGCTAGGATTACAGGCCTGAGCCACCAGCGTCCACCCTCCATATTTTTAAAGGAAAGGTGGTGGTTTCAGAAGAAGCTTCACTTGATATTTTTCACTTTTTTTTTTTTTTTTGCATTCAATACTGGGAATTTGAGCTCAGTTCCACACTTGATAGTTATGTACCCTACCATTTAAGTCATGTCTCCGTTCTTGTTGCATTTCGTTCCTTTTTAGAGTCTCCAATAACTTGCCCAGCCTGGTGTCACATTATCCTCCTTTTACCCCTCCCTCCCCAGTAGTTGGGATTACAGGCATATGCCACCATCCTTGGTGATATTTTGTACCTCTGCAGACACACTCATTGAATTCAGAGACAGTGGTGTCTTCTCAGGCAGCTCCATGGCATGGTATGCGATGTCACACTTACATAGCAGGTGCATGAGAGGCAACGACTCCATAATGTCACATGCAAGGAACAAGAAGACAGTTTGACATAGATTCCCTTCCTTATCTTGGAAACAAATCTCTATATTTAATTTAGGCATAGACAGAACTGACCAAAGCTATAGCTCTTGCTCTTTTTTTTTACATTTGGAAAAAAAAACTTTATTTTAAAAAGAAGGAAGGAAGAAGGAAACAAAGAAAGGAAGGAAGGGAGAAATTAAGGAAGGATGGAATCAATCCAAAGTTCTCGTCTTGCTCTTCTTTATTTCCTATGGCTGTGTCTATAGATTCAGCCCTTGGCATCTGCAGGAAACAGAGGGCACCGAGGGCCACTCCATGCATGTGGCTGGCCCTTTGCAGTCACGTCCCGTGCGCACACAGCTGCAGGGGCGCGGGTGCTCTCCATGTGTTGCTATGGCAGTGAGCAGTGTTTCCATAACACAGTCTTCCCACATGCTTGCAACCCCACTTGGATGGTTTACCCTGCATGATGCTAGTCAAGCTGGAAAGTGATCAAGGACCTCTGGGAATGATATGCTGGGTTGTGTGTGTGAAAGTTTAGCCCTGGCTAAAATCAAGCATTAACAAGCACAGACCCACGATCTAACGAGGGAAGCACTGCCCACGCTGTAACTCCATTCTCTTGGACGTTTGTGCGTTAGCTGGGTGATCCGGTCCTGGGGC